>NC_092424.1:2128383-2283600 GCF_036169615.1 Heliangelus exortis | reverse complement strand
GGTGCAAATCCCCACCTTTGAATTCATTCAACTTTGAATCAAAAAAAGAGTCCTTCAGAGGGTGTTTTCCTTTGAGAGGGTCCTACCCAGCCCTGCTGCTTTTCAAAAAGTTTTTTTTTTTCAAAAGCAAAACTCCCCTGCTGAAAGCCACCTTCTGCAGTTACAGCCTTGCATTGTTGGGGGATGAAGCTGCCAACAGATGGTTTGCTGAGCCAGTCTGAATTCCAGGCTATCATTTGTCAGCAACAGCTTTTAAAATAATTGCTGCTGAGTCAGCAAAAAGTACTGGAGAAAAATGAAAAAAAAAAAAAAACAAAAAAACCCCAACCCAACCAACAACATAGAAACTCCGAGACACTTTTATTTCAGATTCTCCAAGTGAGGATCAGATTACAAGAAAGGGGAGAGGGTTTGTCATGCTTCAAGTGTAATGCACGTGTGCCAATAATTGCCATTGTCTAATTAAAAGAAGCCCTTTGAATGGCTTGGAGTTCCCACTGGGTAATTGGTTTCAGGCTGCCCAGCTTAGAGCAGGAGTGATTTGTGGGGGGAACTTAAAAAGTGAAGACCACAAACATTTGTTTAAACAAACAGAAACTTATCACATCCCTCTAGCTGGGAGGGTATTTTCTAAGCCATCAAAGGGCTCCTGGAGAAGCCACAACCAGTGTGGAGCTTGCCTGAGCTGAACATCAAACAAATGAGAGAGAAAGCAAGAAACAAATTGATTAGCAATGAGAGGAAGATTTCTCTTGGGTTGTGGGAGGTTGAGTTTTTAAGAAATTAACCTTGCTTTCTGATAGAGGGGAAGGCATTAACCACAATTATAGTTTGGGGATATTTTTAGCCAAATTCCTATCTTCCCTGCAAGGTTACCTGAGCTATTCCTATGATTTGTTTATATGAATATTTCAAAAGCAACCCATCATGTACTGATTTTTTTTTTTTTTTTTTTTTTTTTTTGGGTGGGGGAGTAATAATTTAATTCCTGTAACTAATAGAAAAGTGAGGCAAGAAGGGTATGAAAATGAATTTTTTACTAGAGCAGGCTCACAAGTGCTTCTTCAGACCCATGCCAGGAAGTTTTGTCCATGTTGTCCAGAGACTTATTTAAGAATAATGACTATGAATATCTACACACAGAAATGAAAAGCCCCTTTTAATATTATTTTTTTCTGAGCTTCCATTTGAATCCCCCCTTTTCAGTGTGAACTTTTCCTCGATTTAAAAATTCTTCTTTTGTGCCTTTTGTAGCTCTGAATGCCACGAAGAGCCCAAAAGCCATGAATGATACTCCCTGGTGTCATTCAGAAACAACAAAATCAAGTCTGTGCAGAAAACTAATGTGAAATACAGCATGGATTATGTTGTCAGGGCACTTGACACTTTATTTGCTATGATAATTCTGCAGACTTCACCAATTTTAGGTGTAACTCCAGCAGACAGATGCAAATCCTTCTTCTCCAGCATTATTCTGCTCTGCCAGCCAAGGCATTTAGAAGTGACAGCTCTTTTCTCTACACTAAGATTTTAAAAGGTATTTAAAACCACCCTACAGTAACTCAGGGGGGTCTGAGAAACCAACAGATTTTTGTAGGGCATGGGAAATCTGCTTTCACAAAGAGAAATTTCAATCAAATTTGTGTCTTGAGGATGACTTGCAGGTGATGAATTCAGTTTTTCTTAGATAGAATTAAGGCAAAATTTGCCTTAATAAAATTTGTGTCTTGAGGATGACTTGCAGGAAAGCTATGAAAATAAAAGGAAGTGGGAAAAGAAGTTAAAGCAGAACACTTCTAAAATTGTGTATGAATGCAGAAGACTTCTTCAGGGGCTCAGTGACACTTCTGTAATTATCACTAACACAGATAATTGCAATTCCACTTTCCTAGAAGCACACAGGTACAGACACAACCCACTCTCCAGCAATGCCCTGCACTGGCAGGTGATTAATTCAGTTTTTCTTAGATAGAATTAAGGCCTTAATCAAATTTGTGTCTCAAGGATGACTTGCAGGAAAGTTCTGAGAATAAAAGGAAGGAAAAGAAGTTAAAGCAGCACACTTCTAAAATTGTATGGGAATGCAGAGGACTTATCCAGGGGCTCAGTGACACTTCTGTAATTATCACTAACACAGATAATTGCAATTCCACTTTCCTAGAAGCACACAGGTACAGACACAACCCACTCTCCAGCAATGCCCTGCACTGGCAGGTGATGAATTCAGTTTTTCTTAGATAGAATTAAGGCAAAGTTTGTTAATCAGGAGGCTGCCCTACATTTTCCTGGCAAGGCTGCAGGATGGGAGATGGATGCTGCAATGACAAGGGATGAAATCCCCAGGAGGGGACCTGGGAGTGGAGATTTTGTTCCCTTTGCCACTCACCTGCCTGCTGGATGAAGTGCTCTCAGTGTTGGCTTTGGGGGCTGCTAAAGGGAAGAAAAGAAAATGGTATGAATACAGCTGGCAAATCCTACAGCATCCTGAAGAAATGAAACCCTCATCCTCCTGTGGGATAAAACCCCAGCTTTCAATAAGTGAGATAAAATATTTCAGATTTGGAGTTGAAATACCCAGTTTTTTTTTTTTTTTCCTCTTTGCAGGTGTTGCCTCTGCTTGAAAGCTGCCTGACACCATCTCTTGCCACTCATTATGTGAAATTTGCTTAGGATAGATTGTATCTATTCCAGCATTTCAAACTTATTAAATTTTTGATAGTAAATTTAATCTATTGGTGGGAAATAAGCCTGGGGAAGCAAACTGCCTGGGAAGCACTCACTTTGCTCAAAGTCATTGCATTTGAACAGCTCTACCAGCTCAGGACATTATTAACATTTAATCAATAAAACAACAAAATTATCACTCATTTTTAAGTTTTTTGTAGTGACAAGGTCCAAGGCAGTGCTCTACATGAGAGAGAAAACAGAATGCTGACTTTCAAAGCAATTTTTATTGCCTTGTCTTTAAAAATATGTATTTCCAGGAAAGCAACCAAATCAGATTTATTTTTTAGATTATTTAGATTTATTTTCTTTTACCTGGATGCTGTTTTTAAAAGCCAAACTTCTGAGGCATTTTGCTCCCCCCCCGAATTTTCATTATTAGCTGCATTTTTTTGAAGGTCTTTAAAAAATCCCCAGCTATGGCAAGTATAATTTTGTTCTTTAGCTAAATCTATGTGGGATCTTCACATAATTTCATGCCTCTTACAATTTTCTTTCCTGAAACATGCATTTTATATGAAGCAGGAGAATCCTAATATTCAATTTATTTTTTTTTTTTACATTGAAAGGGGCACAGGAAAAGCTGGGGCTTGGTTTGAATCTTTCTGGAGCTTTCCTTTATGGCTCAGAACAATAACTTCAGACCTAAATTTCATCTCCAATAAGAGAAAGGAGTGCTAAGTGCAGCAGGACAGAAATTTCTGCATGGTCACACAGGGAGTGACTGCAGAGCTCAACACTTCAAGCAGTGGCAATGAAAAAGGTGTTAAATTCCAATTTACACATTTATAGCATAAAGACAGCAACACTCATCCACCTTCATCTCTCTCAGTTAAGAGGAAATTGCATGGTGTTATCATTAGGTCCATAAAAACACAGAAAAACCAAAGTAATCTGCCACTGATACACTTGTTTCAAGAACTCTGGGTTACACAATTAGCATCATGTAGAGCTGTTCCTTCTTTCTGCACTATTTCCTTTCTTAGGCTTGAATACAAGAATACAACCAGTTATGTGCAATCCCTTTTAATTTCTGGCTGCATTTTCCATATGACTTGCTTTTCCTTTCCTATGACACCTTTTTTTTCTTTTTCTTTCTTTTTTTTCTTTTTTTCTTTTCTTTTTTCTTTCCTTTCCTTTGCTTTTCTTTCCTTTTCTCTTTTCTTTTTTCTTTCCTCTCCTTTTCTTTTTTCTTTTTTTTCCTTTCCTTTCCTTTCCTTTCCTTTCCTTTCCTTTCCTTTCCTTTCCTTTCCTTTCCTTTCCTTTCCTTTCCTTTCCTTTCCTTTCCTTTCCTTTCCTTTCCTTTCCTTTCCTTTCCTTTCCTTTCCTTTCCTTTCCTCCTTTCCTTTTCTCTTTTTTTCTTTTCTTTCCTTTTTTCTTTCCTTTCCTTTTTCCTTTCCTTTTTCCTTCCCTTTTTCCTTTCCTTTCCTTTTCTTTCCTTTCCTCCTTTCCTTTTCTTTCCTTTTTTCTTTTTTTCTTTTCTTTCCTTTTTTCTTTCCTTTTTTCTTTTCTTTCTTCTTTTCTTTTTCTTTTCTTTTCTTTTCTTTTCTTTTCTTTTCTTCTTTTCTTTTCTTTTCTTTTCTTTTCTTTTCTTTTCTTTTCTTTTCTTTTCTTTTCTTTTCTTTTCTTTTCTTTTCTTTTCTTTTCTTTTCTTTTCTTTTCTTTTCCTCTTTTCTTTTCTTTGCTTTTCTCTTTTCCTTTCCTTTCCTTTTTTTCTTTTTTTTTTCTCCTTTCTTCTTTTCTTTTCTCTTTCCTCTTTTCTCTTTTCTTTTCTTTTTTCTTCTTTTCTCTTTTCTTTTCTTTTTTCTTCTTTTCTCTTTTTCCTTTCCTTTCCTTTCCTTTCCTTTTTTTTACTACTCTGGCTTCATTTTAAGGTCCCTCACAAACACAACAGCTTCTTACAGCATGGGGATCTCCTGTGCTGGTTTACCAATTTTTTTTTTTTTAATTTTTTCATTTCCAGGCCCTGTGTGATTACCCCCTGCAGGGACCATCGCCCACTGGAGCTATTTGATTCCCCTTTCCACCAGTTTGGCAGCAAGGGAAACTGGCAGATGTTTAAATCCACCTGTTTGGCAGGTGACCACATTCCTCACTCCATCTCTAAACCACCTTTAAGAAAGGAGAAATCATTAGAAAACTCAACAAAGTTGAGTTTTCCTGCTTCCTCCCCAGCAGGAATCCAAACAGCACATGTGTGATGCTCCCACTCAATCAGGAGGTATCACTGCAATGCCATGAAACTGATTATTAAAAACATGATTATTAATGAAACATGATTATTAATATTATCAAATCCTCTTTGGATTCCTGCTGGAGTGGTCAGAAGCAACAGGAAAGTTTGGATTCCCTTGGAGCAAAGGCATCATTTGCCTTTGCAGCAGCCCCAAGAGCTGCAGTAGATACAGACAGGTGTATTTTAATTTTTTTTTCTTTTTTTTTTGCATCCTTCTGGCATGTAAGAAATCCAGACCCTGCCAGACCTGCAGATTCTAGGGACCCAAGTTAGAAAAGTTTCTTACTGTGGCGTTTCCTTGTTTCTGCTTTACCTTCTTCTTTTGTTACTCCCAAGCAGCCCATCAGTTCTTGAACTGATAAGGACTTATCATTGTTCACATCACAGTATTCCACAAACTTCTTCACGCATTTTTTGGGTTTGGATTTCTTTCTGAGGAATCTCTTGAAGGGTTTGATTTCTTTCTTGCCAATGTCACCACTGGAATTTTTGTCCAGCTGTTTGAAATACCAGTGGACCACTCTCTCTTCCAAAGTATGGTTTGGGTCAGGCTCTGAAACCCTGAAACAGAAAATAAGAGTTTAGTTTTAGTTCTGAAATACAAACATCAGCTTATACCTTTATTTCTCAGTAATTAAACCACTGAGAGATGCTTTGGTACATAAACCTGTAATGAATCCCCCTTTTTTCCCTTCAGCCAACTCTACCCTGAAATTTAAACAAAGTGCTGGATTTTGCTCTTAATTAACTCCCCCAAACTGTGTTTTAGTCAGCACCATACTGAGAACAGTGTTTTCCCCTTTCATTTCTTGAGAAAGAGAAAAGGGAAGAGAAAAACAAAAGAGAAAAAGACAACTTAATAGATGACACAGATTAAAACATGGAATACACCTCACTGAAACAGGTCAGCAGCCAAATTTGGAGGCTCCAGTTCCCACCCACAATGGATGATGGTCTTACAGATAAAAACCTTACCTTGAATTACAGGATAAATTATAAAAATAAAAGTCACCTGCTCTTCAAGTAGCAAGCACCCCCCTGCAGCCACCCAAACTTGGAGAGCACCTCCACATTTTCTAATTCTGCCTGTGACTGCTGATAGAGTTTGGTTTACAAGCAAGTGGGCAAAAACATAAATGAGGAAAGTAGCACATTCATCAAGTGAAGCCTGACAGGACAACAAAAACTGAGACAAAGTTGTCCAAACAGCTCTAGAGAAACTCCAAAAATTCACTGCTCAAGTGCATCCCTGTTTAGAGGACATGGTCCACAGTGCTAACTTTGGAGTAAACTTTCCCTTGGAAATTCACCCGAGCAGAAAAATAGTTACTCCTCAAAGCCCTCAACAATTTCTTCACCACTCCTCAAAGCCCTCAACAATTTCTTCACCACTCCCAGGGTGCTTTTCAAGCCACACAACAAGAATCTGCAGCCCACCTGCTGGAAGCCAAGGATGGATCCGAGACTGCATGCACCATATCCGTGGACAAGGCATCCAAAACACTAGTCAGGAACTCATTCTTCTTGGCCCCAGGACAACCTAGAAAAACAGATTTATTTTTTCTGTTTGTTTCCTCTTGTTACACCATAGATAGCTGTGATTCCCTCCACACAGAATCCCACAAAAAGGGGAACATCATTCCAAGGCAATCTCTGTGTTCAGGTACATGTCTGTAACATAGAGCAGGAGTAAAAAAAAAAACATCTTTTTTTAACTCAAGCAAGTGGGAATCTGGTTTCCATATCTTGGGTGCCTTTCCTCCAATGTTGGCCATTATTTTTCCTTCTTTAAGATATTTTTTTCCCATAGGTCTCACACTTTGAAGAGAAGAGCTTTGACACCTCAGAAGTTTGTGCATGACACAGACTGGTTGGGACACGGTCTAGAAGCCCAACATTTCTTTCAGAGTTCCACTTTTCCTCCTCTGAGCTACCATTTTCTTTCTCAAGAATTGGTTTTCCCCATCTCTAAAATGCCAATCAGCTCCCTTCCCTCTTTCATTTGTCTCTTGGAAAGTGCAACTCCCACTATAGGCACCCACCCCAAGCAGATGCTGTCAGTGGGAGCTTTGGTTCATCCCGTGGGATCCTCTGGTGATGGCTCCATCATCCTCTAATCCACAAAATCCTTCTGAAAGGACCTGACAGCCCATCCCAGGCACTTAACATGTCAGATAAATACAGGCTGAAAGCTCCACTTGTGGGGCAGTGCAGCTGGAGCAGAGAAATTCCTCTGCCAAGCACAAGGATGCTGACACAGGGAGGGTTGCTCAGACATTCCACCTCCTTCCTCTCCTCTTCCCTAGAGCCCTGAGCCCAACACCAGCTCTGTCCCTAGCCCTGTAGCAGCTGGGTTACACTCTGGGATGATCCATGAGCCATAGGGATAACAGGCTTGAAGCTGCAGCCCATGGCAGGATTTTTGCAGAAAATTCTGTGCCAGGGGCTCCTTTTCCTGCAGTTCTGTTCTGAAGTGGAAAAGGGGAATGCTTGGAGGTGTTGTGGAAAAGGCAGATTAGTCAATCAGTCAATTCCTTATTTCATGACACTTCTCAGTGACCTCTGGAGCAGGCAGGATTATCTGAAAAGCCTCATCTTGCCCAGCAAATTAGTTTTTAATACATCCCCTGTTGATCCAAGGAAATGAACCTGGGTTATATCAGCCCTGAGCTCAGCTCTTAGACAGGAGCAGCACCCACTTCCCATTATTTTCCAACATATCCAGGCAGTTAGGAGTTTTCTGCCTTTTCTGTATTTGCCTTTGGTACCACAGGACATTGGATCCCAGTGACTGGAACAAATAATAGGAATATATATATAGATAGATATATATATATATAAATAATAGTAAGAATAATAGGAATTCACTGAAGCAAATTTTGCTGCACTAGAAGCACACATCTGAAACCAGATATCACTCCTCTCTTTCCTTAACCTTTAATCAGGTTGTTTGGGTTGCTTTTAGGTTTTGGTTGTTTGTTTGGTTTTTTTTTTTTGGACCTGTAAAATAATAAAAAAAATAAAATAAAAAAACCAAAAAACAAAACAAAACAAAACAAAAAACAACAAAACCCACAAAAAAAAAAAAAAAAAAAAAAAAAAAACAACAAACCCCCCCCCCAAAAAAAACCAAAACCAAAAACCAAAACACAAGCCAATCTCACAGCTATGACTCTAATCCTAATTTTGAGGTCAGTCAGACCAGCATTTGAGCTCTCTCTGTAAGGCACAGAAATGAGGAAGGTGGCAAGAGATTAAAAGGGACAGAAAACTTCTGTACCAAGAGGTTCCAGGTAGCACTCAGTGCATAATCCCAAAGGACATTCTCTGGAGCAAAGAGCTTGCTGCTTAGAGACTGTGCCCATGTCAGTAAATGGGGAGCTGTGATTTAAGTGGAGCTACCCAACTCCACAAGCCACAAAAAAAAAAAAAAAAGATTGTCCAGGGTGAGCAGGCAGAGCCTGTAGACCAGATATAATTCTCTTCAAAGGACAGGCAACAAGAGGGTTGTTGGAGGAATTCCATGAAAACCTCTCTTGAGAGATAGAAGCTTCATCCATCTAATGGTGGGGCTGGATCACTGAATGCTGCTCCAGACATGACTTGTGAACTGATACAGGGTTCATGGAGAACCCAGACAATAAAACCTCAGCACATAACAGTGCAGGGAAATATGGAGACAAGATAGTTTGACTGGTTTTTTTCTTAATCTGTTCTTTTTTTGGCTAGGTAATAATGTTAAGATCCCATTTGATTTAGGGGCACCACCTGAATTTTTCATGTTAGTGTTGAGTGGGTTCCTGAGACATCTGGAATAAAGTAAAAAAGTTTGTGTTAGGTACTTCCCAGTGCTGTTCAGTGAGGTGCTGAGTGTACATGTGCTACAGATGTAGAGATCAGAGAATCCCAGAATGGGTTGGGTTGGAAGGGACCTTAAAGCTCCTCCAGTCCCAACCCCATTGGCAGGGACACCTCCCCCAGCCCAGGGTGCTCCCAGCCCCATCCAACCTGGGCTGAGACCCTGCCAGGGATGGGGCAGCCACACCTTCTCTGGGAAACCTGGCACAGGGGCTCAGCACCCTCAAATTAAAGAATTTCTTCCTAATCTCCAAGTTTTAACCCATTTCCCTTGTCCTCTCCCTACCCCCCCATGCACAAAGCCCTCCCCCAGCTTTTTTGTAGCCCCTTCAGATACTGGAAGGTTGCTCTGAGGTCACCTCAGAGCCTCCAGGCTGAAAAACCCCAAATTCTTTAGCCTGGCTTCATAGGGGAGAGGCTCCAGCCCTCTCAGTATTTTAATTAAAAAAAAAAAATAAAATCATAAGATATAAAACATGAGTTATCTTGCTACTTAGGAGACAGTGCTATGTAGGGGAAAGTCTCGACTTCTAAATCCACAAGAAACCACAGCAAAAAAATTCCCAAGTTTGAAGGCTGTTTCTGACAATTGTCCCTAAGATTAAGAAAGGTTTCTAAATATTTCTTGCATGAAGCTCCAGTAGCAGCTGACAGCAAGAGAAATCTTCTCCTAGGAAAGAAATCTCCCTGTTAAAACAAACACCATCAGTTGCTGTGAAAACATTCTGAATTATAACTCTCCTACTTAAGGCTAAATGACACCCTACAAAATCCTCACCAGTTAAATACAGAGAAAAGATTCAGTTTCTCCCACTTGTAATTTTTGCTGCTGTGTGGGCAATCACACAGCAATTTACCTCACAGTGAAATCTTTGTTCTTTGCAGGTGTTATTAACTCAGAATAAATCTCTGGAGGCTTCACGCTGGGATTTATTTTTCAACAAACTTGTAGAAGAAATGGTGAGACTGAGGAGCTTGAGCTTGATTGTGTGAATCATTTACTCTTTGGCAAAAAAACAGAGACAGGGAAAGAGCAGTCCCCTTATGGGGCTCTTTTGCTTCTCACTATGGTTTTTGTGCTTCAGTTCCTTCTGCAGCTCCTTGTCCTGGGTGGATTTTACAGCTTGCAGAAAGAATAATTTGTTGGGAAAAGGCTGAAGTTGAAACCAGGTGGAATTAACCTCCAGGTTCAGGGATTTCACCCGGCAGAGCTGAGTGGTTGCTTTAAGGATAGTTTTACCCAGAGTAAATCTTAGCCCCAAAACATCCACCCCACAAATGACAGGAATAAACCAATGCCTCATTTCAGCCATAACACAAAGGAAATCCAAAAATCATCCTTGTGCCCTGCATGGCTCATATCTCCATCCCCCTCTTAATAGCTCTGCCTTCAGTACTGAGGATTTCTGGTTAAATCTCTGAGGTTAAAGCATCCTTTAAACCTTCTAAAATATACACCCAAGTGTCTTGGAGCTCCCTTCTTGGTTGATAACAACCCCCTTGTCCTGACCAGCAATAAAGATATTAAACAGAACTGGCCCCAACCCTGAGCCCTGGAGAACACCACTTGTGACCACTCACCAACTGGTTTTTTTCTCCACTCACCACAACTCTTTGAGCCCAAATCACCCATTTTTTACCCAGCCAAGCATACACCAGGCCAAGCCATGAGAAGCCAGCTTCTCCAGGAAAAAAAATGTGAAACTGGGCTGTGGACTTTACTAAAATCTAGGTAGAACACAACCCCATCCTTTTTCTCACCTACTAAGGGGGTCACCTCGTCCAAGCAGATCAGGTTGGCCAAGTGGGACCTCCCTTCCACAAACTGATGCTGACTGAGCCTCATCTCCTGCTTCTCCCACTGATCCTGCTGATCCCACTCAGGATCAGCTCCTCCATAACCTCTCCTGACAGACCTGGAGCTCCCCAGTAGCATCCTTGTAGATGCTTTTTACTTCTGCTAATTCCCAGTCAACTGGGACCTCCCCAGTGAGAGATGATGGCAAATGGCTTGGTGAGCACTTCTGCCAGCACCCTCAGAACCCTTGGGAGGATCCTATCTGGCCCCATAGAGTGGGATACAGGAGAAAAGATTTTTACAAGGTTTTTTTCAGTGGTACTGATTATTCTGGGAGGACAGACAACAGAAGGCACAATTATTTCCTGGACTTCTTAACATGGATCTACCTACATTCATTTCTTGTGATCCATATAAATCTCAGCTTTTGCTTCCCTAGGTATGCTGAAGGCCCTCCTCATTTTTTTTTTTTTTTTTTTGGAGGAGTTCTTGAGATTCTCCTGAGCCTCATATTCTAGCAAAAAAAAAAACAACCCAAAAACAACTTAAAAGATGAGCTTGGAAACTGAAACTTTTAACTTTGCTGCAGACTAAAAATCCTGGCTCTCACATGGTGGTTTTATGGCTCATTGCAGTTTTCCCTCACTGCACCTCTCATAAAAAGTAATTATCTACTTCTTAGTCTCTGTCAAAGAGGGGCTGAGGACATTATCATCTGTCCTTGCTAACATCTCTCAGGTATTGCTCTTATTTCCCTTATTTTCTCTCAGATATTCTTGCAAAATAAAAGAATAAGTTTAATCTCAGGGTCAAATTCTATTTTATCTGTGCTTACCCAAATTTCAGAAATAATAAAGTAGACCAGAGCAGATGCCACCTGCAAGGGAGCTACAGCCCCATTGCTTTGTAGCCCCAGATCTCTGCATCTTACAGGGAAGAACTATTATTTGGGGAGAAGCAGATTTCAGTGCTCCAGAAATATTTCTTTTTTTGTTACTATTTTTAAAGGACCTTTGTGTTCTAGTTCCAGGGGAGGAGGGGGGAAGCAGAAGAGTTAACAAAGGATGCTCTTTTAAGGCCCTACCCTTCAATCCCAGGCATTCAGATCATTCCAAAGTGCATTGAGTGGGATTTGTTGAACTCCAGCCTGCTGAAATGAGGTGTCTCAGTTATTTGAGCTCAGCATAAAGGAACCCATTCAGGAGGAATTCACCCCAACTACCTTCAGCTTTTTCTTAGAACAGGATAGGATCTCCCTGAAAATGTCTCTCTTCTCCCCTGTTAATTGAAGGAAGCCCAGACAGGTAACTCCCAGGTGGTGTAAAAATGCCTGTGATGAATTCTCTGTGTATCTGGTTTATAAGTTCATTTAGTCTCTATCTGCCCTTTTATTTTTTGGGTAAAAGGGGTGGAAGGAAGGGATAATGTTGATAGCAGAAACATATGATGCTATGAACAGTTTTCACAGGCAACTTAGGGGCAAAGTCAGGCTAGGGCATGTGCTGATAGGAAAACCAGTTCCTTACATCCATTCAGATCTTGTGATTTTATTGTTAAACAAGAAAAGATGAACCAGAACATCACAGCCTAACAGAGGCAATGGGAAATAACTCCCTTTTCATTACCACTTTTTGGGTTGTATTTTCCTCCAGGAGAGTTTGCAAGGGTTTGGAGGAGCAAATTTCTTGCTGCTAACAGTTCAGAGGTCTCCCTGGGAGAGCAGCCAGGGATGAACAATTATTTTTGGAGAAGGGCAGGAAGCAGATTTTGGTTCTCCAGAAATATTTAACTTCTTTTTTTTTTTGTTACTGTTTTTAAATGACCTTTCTGTTCTAGCTAGAATCCTCTCAGATGCCACCCAAAACCCAAAAGCTGAATTTGAGAAGGTCTGTGAACCATTTTCAACATATTCTTGTGGACTTTTACTTTTCTAGTTTTGACAGGGAAGAGGAAAAAGGTCTCAAAACTCAGCAGAGAGAGGTCTAGTGCTGCCTAAGCAGGCAGAGGGCATTGATGTTTGTCATCATGTCCCTGCCTACACAAATACAGAAAATCTGAACTGTTGAATATTTTGCTCCAGCTTGTGCAAATGCAAGCTCCTAATTTTAGATGTTTTACTTTCTTTCTAACAGGACCTGCACTACAGCCACGTGGGTCCAGCTCCAGTGGCAGAAACCAACCCATCCATCTGAAGTGCTGGCAAAATCAGCCCACTAATTAAAGAGAAATATTTTGGAAGCCAGTTGTTTCTAGCATGGCAGCTCTCTGAATCTCCACATTACCACTCTCAGAGGCTGAAAAATCAACTACCACCATTACTTAGGGGGTCAAAATGCAGCCCATTTTTTGGGGGACATGTATTAGGTCCAATTCACTTGTATTTTCATCATGCTGTTATGTTTCCTCTCAGGAGCTGGGGATGAAATAACCATATTTAATTACCTCCATTTAAATCTCCATTAAAGGGGGAAAGCCATTACAAAAAATGTATGCTGTTGCAATTATGGAAATGACCTCAGAAATAAGGTGCATAATTCTGGTCTCCTGCTGGAAAAATTGAACTATGGGGACTTTGCTTCATGGTTTTTACATTACTTAATTAATCTAAGCAGCCCACTCCTTGGAACTGTGAATGAAAAACAGTCTTTTCTACAAACTGATGTTGGTTTTAACCTTTCTGAATATCTCTTACTGAGTTTTTTACCAGTGGAGGCATCAGCTGAAAATCCCAAGAGCATCCACTTTCAGCTAAAGCCACAAAAAACCTCTCTGTGTTCAGATCCTAAGAACAAAAGCAAAAAGAAACAAAGAAATTTCAGTGCTGAGTTAGAAACTGTTGGCTCAGCAATGTACATCTACATGAGAGCTATTTTCATTGAGTCCCTCCCAGGTAGCAGGGGTACCAGGTTTTCAGAGAGAAAAGCAGAATTCACACATCAGTCTGTGCCTCTCACACTCCTAACACAGGGTGGACAGAGATTTAAAGCCAGCACTCCCAAAAGATAATTTTCAACCCCTCCAAGTGTTATATCCATGATGGTTTTGCTTCAAATGCACCACTGAAACACTGCACTTTTTCTTTTTAAATCCAAATGCAGACACTGGAGACCAAGGAGGTGGAAGATCTATCTGTATTGCAAGTAGCCAGGTGAAAAAACAAAATCTTTACCTATGGTTTATTTTCTTTATGCAGATACCTACTAATAGTGACTTTAGATTAGGAGACAAATTTTCCTTAGTGTTACCTGAGTTATTTTTTTTCTCCCTCACTGCCATAACTGGTAACTAAAAGACTTAGAAATTGGATTGCCAGCACAGAGGATAGCAGGGAATAAGGGGAGGCAGCCCTGGCTATTTCTTGGAGCATTAATTATATGCTGATTTTTAAACTCAGAATGAGTTTTTAAAGCAGTGATTAAAAAAGGTTTATAAAATGGAAATTCTGGAAGTAACTGGAGTGAAACAAGAGTCAGCAAGAACCACTAATGCATTACTTGAGCACTATGGAATGAACCAGTCCTTGGAAACCTGGCATCACAAAAATCTCTCTCTCTTTATGTAGCATTTAATTTGGGATTGGCACTTGTGTTCCCTTCCTGGATGCTTTCCATGAAGCATTATGGATTTCCTCTGCAAATACCATTTCAAGTCTCACTGGCACATCCTTTGCTAAATAAATAATGAAAAAAAAAAAAAAAAAACCTGTAAAATGATAAATACAAAAGCACAATCACTGCCTTACAATTGGTTGGTATGAAACTTTTACAAGGTATGATACCAGGCAAGAGGTGTTTCTGAAGGAAGTGGGCATGCTCTGGAAGACTGAAGGCTCAGGCCTTAATAATGAGGCACTAGACATTTAATTTAAAAATAAAAGTCCACTCCTAATTCATCATTACTTAGCTCACCCCTCCAGGGTCAACAGAGGGAGATCACTGGAGCTACAGGAGCTTTCCAAACTTGCTTTGCAAATTGACCTCTGCTTGGAATGGATCCCCCAAGCCAAATATAATACCCTGTCCCTCATTAAACCCCAAGAACCTAATGTTCAAGCACTGATGAGCTTGACTTCATCCCCCAAAAGCCAAGCAGTCAGAATTAATCATCCCACCCTTCATTTGCAATGTAGAGCCAGCACCAGGGAAAGGAACACCCGGGGCTGGGCAGCACAGATCCTGCAGTGACAGCAGCACAATGGGGCAAATTAAAGATGGAAAGGAATATATTCCTGGTTCTAAAGTGCCTGCCAGGAAGGATGCAAGGCAGCTGACAATGGTTCACAGCACAGGGTTTGATTACAAAGTGCCTGAGGTCCTTTTGCAGCAGGGAGCTCCAGTTTCAGGAGAGCACTCTGATGGATCGGGATGGTTTCTTCAACTGGAGCCCTGCACTCTGTGCTGGTGTCAGACTGTGGTCTGGTTTTCCTGTGGGCTGCACATCCAGCATTTGGTCAGGAATTCAGCTAGGGATACCCTGCAGCCATTCCAAGGCCCTGGATTGCCTTCTGTCAGTGCAGAAGGTGGAAGAGAAGAGGTTGTGGAGCAAATGCCAAGAGTTGGGTTGCCTAGAGTCAGGCACTTGGGATTAACAAGTAGTATCTGCTGGGGCTGAGGAGAGAGGCTACTGGAAGGTAAAAACCATCCCTGGGGTGGGACTTGAGAGGAAAGAAAAAGAGAGAGAAATATCCCATCATATCTCTCCAGCTTGGTCTGCAAAAAGCCCTGACCCTGTTTTATAGAGTGGCTGCCATGACCTGGCAAGACTGAGCAGGAGGACACAAGTTTAGGAGTGAAATTCTCTAAATTAAGGGAAAGAAATTCTTGAATTTCAGGGTGGTGAGACCCTGGCACAGGTTGCCCAAGGAAGTTGTGGCTGCCCCCTCCTTGGAATTGTTCAAGGCCAGGTTGGATGGGGCTTGGAGCACCCTGGGCTGTGGGAGGTGTCCCTGCCCATGGGGTTGGGACTGGAGGAGCTTTAAGGTCCCTTCTATCCCAAACCATTCTATGATATTATGAGTCTGTGTCCTACATCTAGAGCAGACCCTGGAATCTCATCTGTTGTTGAGATAGGAAGGCACAGAAGGGATTCTCCTGCATCTTGCTGCCTGCTGCCATGTAAATGGAGAGAGAAGGAGAGAAGGAAAATGAATATTTTCATGTTCTGGGCATTGCAGGGAATAAGGGAAAATACAATCTGAATGTACAACAGCAGCATCCCCAATGCTCATACCCAGCACTCGTGTATAATAACCTGATTTCCACCCAGGTATTTTTCAACAGCAAGTGCCTGCCTGTTGGTGAATGGAACTGAAATAACAACTGATAATAATTTATACACCCCGTGTTTTCATTCTAACCCTCCTGTGAATACTTTTTTTGGTATAAATATGCAAACTCTGATGTTGATTTAGCAAACAGCAGTCGTTTTCCATCTCAAGTGAATGAATGTACTCTTATTCCAAATTAGAGGTCCATGCACCAGACTTGGAGGTACCCAACACTGCAAACTCCATCAGGCTGAGATTTTGAGTCAATAAAATTTATATGGCTAAACTCAGCCCTCTGCAGATGGCTATAAAAGGATTCACATGCTAGATTGTCACACATCAATAGGTGGCTCAAATGAAAGGCAGAAGAGATGGTAATGAGAACAAAACTGCTCAAACCTTTAAAAATGCCTGGGATTAGATTAAGAAATTCAATACATGTGTGGGGATTAGAAGGACAAGATAAACACTTAAACCCCATCAATTTCTGTCAGTTGGAGAGCCACATTCACAGAGGAGTTTGCACCAGGGTTCAGCTGTGTTTGGCATCACAGAGACCAAAGCTTGAGCCAGAATTATTTCTTTGTGGGCAGCAGAAGGAACGAATATATGGTAAGGAAAAGGAGGAGGCAAGCACAGAAATCATAAAAATGAGAAGAAAGGCATGGAAAGCAGTGGAAGAAAATGCTGCTTGAAGTTTGAAGCAAGCTCAAGCAAACAGCCTGTGCTCTGACACAGACACCTCCAGCAGCACCCACACTGACAGAGAATTAATCTTCCTCCCCCCTTCTCCAAACAAATCTGCAGTTCACTGAGATAGCTCTGGCATTCACATGAGCTGAGAATTCTGGTTTGGTTTTGTTTTCTCTGCTTCTGCCAAACCCCTCTGGATAAGGTGGCTGAATGTCTCTGCATCTTTAGCTGCAATCACAGGGGGGTTGATATCTTCCTATTGCTTCTGATGCTCTTGGGATGTGACCACAAAGCAGCTCTCTCTAGGCCTGGCTAGACAACAATTCCATCACAGAGGTGGGATTGAGTAATTTAGATTTCACTCTGGTGCAGGATGAGTTTTTTGGGTTTTTCTTTAAGAAGGAAACACCCCATCCCATCTTGACCAAATAGCTTGGGGATGAGGGCACAGGGCTGGGATGGGGGAGGCAGAGCTTGAGCTCCCTGAGCCAAACCAGACAGAGCAGGGAGTTGAAACCTGGCTTGCTCTTATCCCAGCAGAGTTATCCCTAATCTCTGACACTAGAGAGTCAGGTTCAATTCCCTGCTCTGTCTGGTTTGGATCAGGGATTTGAAGCCAGGTCCTTCCCTCTTCTGCTGAGTGCTGGAATCATCGAGGGCTTGTGTGTCCCCAGAAGGGCTCCTTTTGTTGTGAGCAAACCCTTCAGAACAAAGAGTGCAGCTGAAACCACTTCTATTGCACCATTAAAACCTTTTCTGCAGGAAAATAACAATCATGTCAGACTGGACAGCATGTTCTTTGCATTAGGGCTTAATCCTGCATGAGAGTTCTCCTGGTAGAGAAACGCAACCAACGTCTTCCAAAAAACCTGGCAAGGGGGTGAAGAAACAGGGTGTTCTTACTGGGGCAAATTGATTCATGGGCTTAAAAACAAGCACAGGCATCACTGCTTTGCTGGATCAAGCACTTTGCACACTGAAGAGTCAAATTCTCAGTAAATAAGTTCTTTGGGGACTGAAAACTTTTTGCTTCCCAAACCAGAGAGTTGTGGGAAGGGATGCTTAAGCAGCACTTTATCAACCTGCCATGCTAAAGGCCACTGTTTGTTGGTTTTTTCAGCAATGGTTGTACACAAGAGAACTCTTTGTTTGATAGAAGAACTTACTAAGTCTGTTGAATTTTATTTTCTAACTTGAAATCCATTCTATTTAAAATTATTTCACTTGTCTGTTATTCAAGATAAATTACTCAGTTAAGAGATGTAATGAGACGATACAATTCCCAGTGGGATAAAATTTAATTCTCAGCCTAGGGGAAGAAATAGGGGAGCTGGAAGGAATCAAACATGCAGATAACAAGGAAAAGAGTGGGAAAAAAAAACCAAACCAACCAAAAAATCCAGATCATTGCAAGGGGCAGCAAAAAGCACAGGGTACTGCAGTGGTTCTATCTGAATTTGGGGGTTATATTTCTGTTCACAACACAGAGCACAAGTTTGCTTTTCAGCCTCCTTTTTTCTAGTAATGAAAAAGAGTCCAACTGCCTAGCTTTCAAAGCATATTTTAAGAATAAATTCCTCTTCTTTCTGACAGGCATTTATCTGTAGTCTCTACTGAAAATACAATGAGCATAGAATGTCCTCACTTTATCTGTCCTGTGTCACAGCGTTCTGCTTTATCTGTAAACAGAGATAAAATATAAAAACTGCAACCAGGGGGTAGAGGGGTTGAAGAATTAATCTTTTGCTCTTGAAGAAAGGAGTTCAAATTTTGGTTTAGCTACAAGCAAATTGACTCAATTAATTCCTACTTGTCTCCAAATCATTCATGTTACTGGGGGAAAGTGCTGAAGAGAAACAACTGGGAGAGAAAGCAAAGCTGTGAGGGGAAACTTGAATTGTGCCTATGCACAGGGTATGAACCTTTATAATAAATGAGTTTTGGAAATAAAAGCTTTAAAAAAAAAGTATTCTCAGTATTAGGACTGAAGAGAGGCCCACTTATAAGTGCTATCAGAAAGATAAGGCAGACAAGGTACCCTTCTCTTTCTGCATGCATGTACAGCCTCTGAAATTCATGGGAGAAGGAGGGAAAACTTCAGCACCAGGACATTCTCTGTACCCCACAATGAGCTCACTTTCTCTCTATCAGAGAATCCTAGAATTGGCTGGGTTGGAAGGGACCTCAGAGCTCATCAAGTCCAACCCTTGATCCACTCCCCCCCGTGGTTCCCAGCCCATGGCACTGAGTGCCACATCCAGGCTCTTTGGAAATATCTCCAGGGATGGAGAATCCACCCCTTCCCTGGGCAGCCCATTCCAATGGCTGAGCACCCTCTCCAGAAAGAAATTCTTTCTAATGTCCAACCTAAACCTCCCCTGGCACAACTTGAGACCTCTTGTGCCCTCTTGTCTTGCTGAGAGTTGCCTGAGAAAAGAGCCCAACCCCCCCCTGGCTCCAACCTCCTTTCAGGGAGTTGTAGAGAGTGATGAGGTCTCCCCTGAGCCTCCTCTTCTCCAGCCTCAACACCCCCAGCTCCCTCAGCCCTTCCTCACAGGACTTGTGCTGGATCCCTTCCCAGCCTCCTTGCTCTTCTCTGGACCTGCTCCAGCACCTCAATCTCCTTCCTGAGCTGAGGGGCCCAGAACTGGACACAGGACTCAAACTGTGGCCTCCCCAGGGCTGAGCACAGGGGCAGAATCACTCCTATCAGCCATATCTTGGAGTTACAGTAAGAATAAGGGGGTCTAACAAGGGTTTGCTTTTTCTTTTCACCCTCCCTCCACGTTTAATTTAGAACGAGGAGTCCACATTGGAGAGACTCATGCAGGTAACACTTCTATGAAAAGAAATGGAGGTCCCTCCTCTCACAGACTTTTCTGTGCAGATTATTAAGAATCAGATCATGGGGTATCTGCTCACACTCCTATTTCCCCCCACCCCAGCCTTCCACATGAAGCATCCATCCAGTGAAACATCCCACAAGTTACTCCACAGCCAGGTAGGAACACCACAGCATTCACCCCAAGGCTTAGCCAGGGTTCCCATCTTGAAGCTCAAGCAGCTGAGGAATTTGACCAAACAAGGCTTCACTGTGGAATAATCCATCCAGTTTTCACTCTCCCAGAAGAACTTCCCCAAACAACCCTACTTTCACCAAGCCACCTTGCCTATGTCATGGGAATTAATGAACTTCACAAGTCAAAACAACTCTCCATGAAGAGTGAGCCCTGTTTTTCTGAACATCAGAAATGCCAGCACTGCAGCAGTGGGCCTTCTTTTTTACCAAGCCACAGATAGAACTGTAAATGAAAGCCTGATTCCTGGACCTTGCAGAGCACATTCATCTTGCTCCTTGTTCAGCTGCCAAGTTTGCTGTAAGGTTGTCTGATGCACGCCTTGGACCATGAGCTTGGCTCCCAGAGAACTGGGCACCCTGTAAGCACAGGGGTCAAAATACCTGTCTGAAGAAACCAGGCTTTTATAAGAATTTCAAATTATGATTTTTTTTTTTTTTTTGTAAAACCTTACTGGATTAAAGTTTTCTTAGTGACAAACACACACAGCAAATGCAACGCTCAGGATAAATTCTGCCCAGCTCCCAGAATTAAAGAACTGGGTTTGTCAACATGTGAGACACAGATGTTGTGGTTCTTTTTGCCTTGATTCTTTTTTTTTTTTTCTTAAATCAAAAAGCAATAACAAGGGAAAAGAAACACAGGAGACAAAGGATGAAATCAGCATTGTGTCAAAGAGAGTGGAAAGTCAAAACAGAGAGCGTGATTTCCAACAGCTCAAACCAGCTTTTGAGTGTCTGCAAAAAACAAACTCTGCTCAGCTTGCAGTTGGAGTTTTATGAAAAGAAATATTAAAAATTAAAGTAATTCAGAAAACAAAGTAGTTTCTTTTAATAGGAGAAACTTCCCTTCAACCTGCAGGGACCAGAATAAGTTCAGCTAGAGAAATCAATCACTGTCAATCTGGCATGGGGATTGTATATTTAATATTAATTATTTTTATCCCTGACTTCAGTTCTAATCAACATGGCAATGTCAGTGACATTTAGGAGCTGAACTCACTGTAGGTGCTGTTTACACAGTCGAGATAATTCCAAACTCTACAGCCCTGTTCTAATTAGGGCTCAAATATTCTTTGTACAAGGGGAGTGGAAAACTTGGATTCCACTAAATGATTAAAGAGAATATTTACCAAAATTTCTTAATTAACGAAGTGTCCTGGTTTGCCAAGGGAAAAAACTGTACACAGAGAGTAGCCCTTTGACATAGATGTGCTGCATTAGATGCATCAATCACACTTTTTTCAGAAGGAATCATCCTGTGTTAAGATGTTAAGACCCAATTATAAGTTATATTTTCTCTCCTGTTTAAGTACCCATTTGTTACTAGGTCTGCATGAGAAATCTGAGGGAGCTGATTGTCCCAAACCATCTCAGCACAGGGGTGCACAGAGCTGGTGTCACCCTGGTTTTTAAATTAATTTGGCTCCTTAACCTTTGCTTTGCCTTTAACTCTGCTCCACAGTGAATTTCAAGTAGGATCCCAGCCAGCAAATCTGGATTACGTACTCAAAGAACCCAAAATGCAGACTTTTAAGGATGGATTCTGTAACTTCCAGTTAGGGAATAGGAGCTGTAACCCTGGGACCAACAAACCCAGGGGCTGAGTGCCTGCATCTCATTTAGCAGCCAGAGATTATGTAGCTCATACAATACCAAGGATAATGGAACCATCCTAAACCTTCATCCTAAAAAACACTTATGCTTGGCTTAACTTTACAACCACATGTAAAGGTTCCTTTGATTTTAATGGGACTAATCACAAGAAGAATGTGGGTAAGTGTTTGCAGGATCAGGGTTCAGCAGGTCATGAATTGTAGTTGAGGAATATTTACACTGAATTGCTTGGGGATGGCTTACAGAGCAAGAGGCTTTCCCACAAGACATTTCTAGATAGCAAACAAATTCAAGACCTCCACAAGCCTAAAGGGCAAAAGTTGTGAATATTTCCTGTTCCAAAATGATGAACAGCTCTCTGCCATGTGCCAACACCAGGTACCAACGAGCAGCAGCTGAGCTACAGAGAAAGCAAATTTCTGAACCTTGTGAAGCACTCTGAGTACTTTGAAAGAATTCCCAAATGTTTTTATGGAGTAAATTCATTTCCTCCTGAAGGGCTCCTAGTTGTGGAGCCCTACAAGTTGTATTGAACCCCAGGAATCCACCTCATGCACCTGAAAACCCTCGAGATGCTCTTGCACACAAGGTCACCTTTTGAACAAGAATATTTATTCTTTGTGCCTTCTCTGAGCCCAGAGAAATGTCTTGTCCTGTGTCTACAGACCTGATGCAAAAAGGGACCTGGAGAAGAGCTCAGGTGTAAGAAGGAGGTGAGAGATGTTGGCTGATGGAAGCACTTGGAGGAATTGGCAGGAGCTTCCACTGCCTCTTCACCTGATGGCATCTGTCCACTCAAGTGGCTTTGCAATCAATCAGCTGGACTGAAAATTTTCCAGGCATCCTCTTGTTGTTCTGCACAGTGGGCAGAGCATCAGGACCTCAGACTATCCAGCTATCAACTCTTAGGATACAACCAAAGCACTGCACAAAGCACGAGGACTACTCAAGCTCACCTCTGGTCCCAAGTTCTCCATATTAACAGTACCCACAGAACCACCTTGGTTGGAAAAGACCTTCAGGATCATGACTTCCAACCATAAACCTGACACTGACAAGTCCTTAACTAAACCATATCCCTGAATACTATATTTGTACAGCTCAAACACCTCCAGGGATGGTGACTCCATGGAAAAGCAATCGTGTCTTTGATGACAAGAAGGACATCAAAGTCCTGGCATCACCTTGGAGCTTCTGCTGGAATCTCAGCTTAATACTGGTATTTTACTTCCTAAAAGAAAACCCACCTCTGGGAGAGCATGCAGCACTGGTTTTGTCTCTCACTGGTGACAAGGAGGCAACTGGTGACCAGTGCCAGGGGTCTTAGCCATCCCAATGCCTGGAAAATGTCAGGATGGAATATACTCTCTCAGCCTTTTTCTCAAAAGTGAACAGAAAAACTAATGCAGCCACCTAAAATCCAAATCTAAATATTTTCTAAATCTTTTCTAATTCTACCTAAATCTTTTCTAAATCTTTTCTGCTGTACCTGCTGATGTGAGAGCAGAGTACCATTAATTTTGACTTCACTCTGTTCATTGTGCATGTTCAGGGAGCTCAGCTCACTGCCTGACACCTTCAATCATTAAAAGTAGCTAAAACTGCTGTTATTTCTGTATTACACATGAACATGAACTTACTCAAAATGTTTGGAAGTGGGAAGTCTTGCCCTGGCTTAATTTTTCACAAGCCCTAAGGTTTTACCTCTGCCCAGATTTTGAGACATCACTGTGTATATTAAAAATAAAAGTATATATTATCCATATTATGTATTGTATACTATAGCACATGTTATATATTATAAAAATTAAAATTATGATAGTGGTTCTTATCAGTGCAGGCTATTTTCAGAGTCACTGGAACTGGAAATCTCACTTAACTCACAGGGAAATCAGTGATGATGTTTGATTGCCAGGAGACTTCTCCAAGTGGTTTCATGCAAAGAATAAATGCCTAATCCTTGTTGTTGCCTCTTGAAAATATAGCTGCAGACATATGTTCATTCAGAAATAAAAACATTGACTTTTCCCTGGTCACATATTAAGCAGGAGAGCTTTTTCTGCCAGATAATCAAGGAAAACTTGTATCCAAGTATGAAAACACAACAAAACAAGACACCCATTTTGCTGGGAGCAGCCTTACAAATCAATGCCATGTTTTTATTCACTTTATCAGATGAAAAAGAAGCAGCCCTGTGCTGTGTCTTTTAGAGGAAATTGTGGCTTTTTGTACAGCTCCCACTCAGTGTTATGATAAGGTTCAGGTGTCATCTTTCCTGCTGATTACAGCCCTGGCAGACTAAAAGGTTTTCACCTTTTCCTTTCAGTCATGTGGGGTTTTCCTGCCATCTTTCAGATTGTGTGATGATAACTTGTGCAGGCATTCTGGCAGAAAACACTGAACTCATGCTGGCAGAAAACACAGGACTCACTCTACATCAAACTTTCCCTCTACTGTTGTTTGTTGGTGGGTTTTTTCCCCCCTCTCTACTCCCAGAACTGTAATCCAGTTGCCCCCAGATATCAGGAGCTGCTTCTCCCATCTCTTTGCTGTACAAGAAATGACATCAAGATTTGGGAAATGGATTTCTTGAAGCTTTAGGATTGCAGCAACAAAGTTTGTTCAGTGAGGGCAAAGACTTTAAACCCTTTTAGCTTCCAGTGTGATCAAAGTTTTACTCTGCTTATGCAAGGATTTTATGGTGGGCACAGACAACACCTCAGTGTCTGTGGTCAAGTCCTTACAAGCAGCATTTTTGAAAGGCTCTGAGAGATTTTCTGCATGGCCAGCAGATCCAGAGAGCTGAATCTCCCCCTTTCCTCTGCACTTGTGGGACCTTCACTCACAATAGTGCATTGAGTTCTGGTGTCCCTGTTACATCAGTCCCCACCATAGGAAGGGCACAGATCTGTTGGAATGAGTCCAGAGGAGGCCACAAAGATGATCCAGGGGCTGGAGCAGCTCTGCTTTGGGGAGAGGCTGAGGAGCTGGGGTTGTTCAGCCTGGAGAAGAGAAGACTCCAGGGGGACCTTAGAGCTGCCTCCCAGTTCCTGAAGGGAACCTCCAGGAAGGCTGCAGAGGGACTTTTCCTAAGGGTGTCCAGTGGCAGGAGAGGGGGAAATGGTTTGAAACTGCAGGAGAAGAGGTTTAGATGGGATGTTAGGAAGAAGTTCTTCAGGAGGAGGGTGCTGAGACTCTGGAACAGATTGCCCAGAGAAGCTGTGGCTGTCCCCTCCCTGGAGGTGTTCAAGGCCAGGTTGGATGAGGCTTGGAGCAACCTGGGCTGGATGAGAGGTGTCCCTGGGCATGGAGGGGATGAGCTCTGAGCTCCCTTCCAACCTCAGCCCTTCCATGATTCTGTAATTTTATGATTTTCATTGTAAACTTCAGGCTTATTTAAAAAGTAAGACTCTTGATTTTCTCAATACTCAAAAGGAAACAAAGCTGTTTAACACTCACTGTTCTGCACTTGGAGTTTTGCTTGGACTGATCTCTGCATGAAAACAGTTAAAAAAAAAAAAAAAAAAAAAAAGGAATGAAGATAAAAAGTGAAGAAATGTAATGTTCAATAGAAAGGAAATGCTTAAATCTAGACTATCTCTGTTTATCCCCCAGGAGGGCTGAACTCTGCTTGCTTTTGAGCAGCTGAATGCTGAGCAAGAGAAGTCTCCTTAAACAGAGAATGTGAGTCCAGGACAGAGATTCAGGGTTTGTCATCAGTCAGAGGACCCAGCAGACTCCACCAAGTGCTGTCTTAAGCAGAATGAAATCTAAAATTTCATTAGACTCAATTGCTTTCAGGGGGCCATCAGTCATTCCCTCCCCCTCCTCTGACCTGGTATGTAGATAATATTCCAGATACTTCCCTTAGATGAGACAAAGGAGGATCCGAAAAAAAGTCAATTTTTCAAACAGATGCTCTTATATCCCACTCATATTTTCAGACTTATTTCCCTCCTGAAAGCAGCTCAGAGTGGATCAGTGCAAGAAAAAATAAATGTTGCTTCATGACCCAATCTCAGCTGAGCACTGAGGAGACAAACCCAGGCTGCATCTCACTGCCTGGGGAATTTCCAGCTGTTCATTTTCAGGATCTGTTCAGGTAAGGTGGGAATTGCATCATTTAACTTGATATATCAAAATATATTCAACTCCTGATGTCAGTAATACCCCCTCCCCAGTCAATGGATAAAAAGACTTCCAGGAGGAGATTCAACTAAACCAGACACAGAGACATCATTCTAGCATGAGGCTCTGAACCTACTGAATATTTATATATCAAAATCTCTGTTCTACTTTTATATCCTACAAAAACAGTTATTTGCTTGGATGGGTAAGAATGATGCCTTAAGGATTTCCCTCCCTCTCTGATGTGATGACTTCATTGCAAAATCTGCCCAATTTCCCTGACTTGCAAGACAACATTTGCTTTTTAGATAGAAAGTTGACTTTTAGGATCATTGTGAATGGGTGGGATTCTTCCTACAAGCAGCTCAGAGATATCCAAACAAAATGACACCACGGGGAAGTAGAGAACTGCTAAAGAGAAGCACAGATTTATAGAGCAGTTAGAAACTTTGCAGTAAAACACTAAAAAAAAAAAGAAAAAAGAGCTCTTTAAACTAATGGTATAAGTAAATAATGCTCATGATAATGAGACTGCTCTCCATGGTGCATGAAAAATAAATATCCATATATAATGTCCATGAAATATAAAAATAGAGGTGTTGTCATTGCTGGATTTAAAACACTGGATGTATAAAATTTTGGATTAAATATATGGATTAAAAATTATAGCTAAATCAAAGATAGGAATTTAATATCTTTCTGAAATGCCTTTTTACTGAGTTTTTTATGGTGGAAGGGACTTGACAGTTTATAACTTCCCACTGAGAGGAAAACAAATACATGTTTTTATGTGTATGTACATGTATTTTTTACATACATTTACATTTATATGTATATCTACTCATACCAAGATAATAATTTTCCAGGTAAAGAGGGAAGAGAAGGGTCCATCTTGATCAAATCACTGAGTTTGCATGGTTACACCTCCCATGGAACCAGCACAGCTTCAGGAGGGTCAGTGGACATTTCCTGTGCTCTCAGAAAAAAACTTCCTGCCAGAAAACATTCTCTCACTTCACCATTCTTTGGCCCAGAAAGAAAAAAAAAAAAAAAACAAAACCAACCACAACCAGCAACTTTTTGGAGAGTGCTGGTGCAGAGACAGTGACTGTGTGGCTGCTGGGTCAATACCAGAAGGAAGCCAGCCAGGAGGATGGATATCCTGGATATTCCCTGGAAGTGTCCCACTCCAGGGATTGTCCCAGCTGCCACCAAGAGCAGGACAAAAAGGCACAGAGGAGCCCATCAGGGTGCAGTCCCCAACAAGGGATTTGGCTGGAAGAGGAGAGCAACAAGTGAAGTGAGAAACAGAATTTATATTCTTTGGCACAGCCTCCAGCAATTTTATGGTTTTTTTTAATTATTTTTGTAATGCTGAGAAGCACATGAAGTCGGTCTTTATTAGTCCTAAGGTAGCCTTTTAAAATAAACATAAAATTAGAGGCAAATACTAAAAAGTGCAATGAATGAAATGCTATTGCTGAGCCAGCAGCATCACCTGAAGCAGAAGAATTTGCTTTTCTGCTCCCTGGGGCACAGCTCTGCCTTTCACTGGGGCTTTGAAAAATGTCATTTTTTTCTAGACAAGTTCCCACAAAACTGGAAGTCAGCTCCTCACTTATGTGCCTGAGCACCATTTGTGTTTCAGCTCTCCAGTGTTTCTGCTTCAGGCTGAGGGGAAGATTCTGTTTCCTTATGAAATGGCAAAAATAAAGCAATAGAAAGAACTGTGGCCAGACCACTGGTAATTAAAGGCAGGGTGGGGAGATGCACAGAAGAGGGGATGCAGGAAACAAATGGGATCTGCAGAGCCTTGAATAAACAACTTGCAGGCTTTCCTTCCTCTGGAATTAAACTGCCCACCAGGAGACTCTGGTCCAATCCCAAAACCAGAGAACAGGGGAGTGATATTGAAGCTGCTAAATCCAAAAGCCCAAGCAAACAGTTAGAGGTTAAATGGACAGAATCCTCCTTGAAGGTTTGGATGCTCTGAGCCAGCAGCTTCAGAATCCCAGAGGAATTTCTGCTGCACACCTCATCTGGAGCTTAAACCAGTGGACCTACAGAGGTTTTTATATCATATTATATTATTATTAGAGGTTATTATATTATTATTATACTGTGGACACTCCAATAACATCTTGTATTATGGCCTGGGCACCTTGACAAGACCACAGCCCCCTGGGGTTGAGCAGGGGACCCCCCAGCACCCTCCCTCTCCTCTCCTCCTGCCTTCAGACAGGTCCTCTCCTTCCTCACTCAGCTTTTCAGGGCTGCCAGCACCAGCTCTGAACCAATGTTTCCTGGGCAGTTTGGGGCTGTTAACACAGCAGGGATGCTCCATTTTTGGCCAAGAATTTCTTGGTAAATAAAGTAGCAGAGGGCTCAGGAGGAGAGGTACAGGCTCGTTCTAACCAGCCAGCATCTTCAGATGGTTGCTTGGCAACTTGGGGCTTTAAGAGTCAAGAGTAGAAAGGGGTATTTTATGATATTTTATATGATTAGATTTTATATTATTTATACTTATTATATCACCTCATACAGCCCAAAAGCTGGTTACATCATGAAAATCTAACCCTTTGAAATCACAAGTTCCATGCCAACAACTTTAAGCTCCAGGCAAGGCAGGCAGCTGTGTATCATCTGCATTATGATCAGAAATACTCAATTACTTCACTAATGCCCTGCAAAACAAGCCAAGTTTTAAATGGTTAAGAATGTCTAGGAAGGTAAGATTGTTTTCTACTTGGTGTAGTACCCAGACTACACAGAGGAAACAATGAGCAAGATGGGGCAGCCCAGTTTGGGCACTTCATTCCAACTGGGAAACAGAGTCTGGTACCTTATGAAATCCACGGTCAAAAGTGAAGCAACTCTAAAATATAATGGAACAGACCTCAACAGGAAAAAAGCAGTTAAGACTCTATCACTTTCTTTTTTTTTTTATTTTGTTTTAAAGATGCCTTTGAAGTAAGAGGCTCTTTGGGATGGTTGTTGGGTTGCTTGGGTTGCATCGTTGTGGTTTCAGCATTTCCGATTATTTCACTTTGGAAAAAGAAGCAGCTCTGCCAACAACCAAAAAGCAAACTGCACTTACCCACACATCATTCCCCCATAACTTAAACCATGAGTTTTTGCTCCACAAAATATAAACAGTTCAGGGTCAGTGCTGGATTATTCCCTCAGAAACACAGCAACTAAAACCATTACAATAGGAAGAAAATTGGGCAGTTAGAATACTTTTTGCTCCTCTTACATAACCCAAATGTGAAATAAACAACTGAGTTCATCAGCTCTCCTGCATGATTATCAGAAGATCTTAATGAAGGTGAAACTCAATTTAGGGAGATCCATGGGACAAAGCAAGAGCTGAGAACAGAGTCATCAGCAGGCTGGGAAATCAGAAAACCACCTGTAATTCACCACACTGTATTGAGAGGAGAGTTTTAAGGGAATTTTTTTCCTACTAAGAAAATTGGTTTTACAGTTGGCACTGCAGTTAAGCAATAGTTTCATATTCCTGACTTTAATTGTAGGCCATTAAATACCAACACAGCCAGCAGCAGAGCTTAAGTTTGGATGGAAAGCTCTGGGGTTTGGGTTTGGGCTGTGGGGAGGAAGGGGCAGTGGTCTAAACTTTTATCCATACTGAGAATCTGGTATCTCTTTCATCAAGGCTGAGGAAAGATGCTCAGTTTACTCATTTGCATCCTTCTGGTGTCTCTGAATAAACCTGAGGCATTAAAACTGGAAACCTGTCAGAAAGTTCTTAACTCAGTGCTAGCAAAACTCCAAAATATTCATCTTTTTGGAGAAATACTCTAGGATCAAAAACTGTAACAAAAAGCATCTGAAGTGAGGCTTTTCAGAGAGCTCTGGGATTGGCAGGAAGGAATAAAAAGAGGGAAATGCTGATTTTGTTTCACCAGTAGAAATCCATGGTGGCTTCAAAGCAATTGATGCATTCTACTGGGTTAACTGGTATCAGCATCCCAGGAAAAGGCAATATTCAGTGGTGAGGAGCTATGTTATTTGGGGAAAATACAGAAGGGAGATGTTCAGGGCTTTGAGCAGAGGGATTTACTGAATCTCCAATACCACCCAAGGCAGTAGATTGTGTTACTGCTACAGTTTATGGGGCACTGCTACTTCCAAACTCCTGTTTCCCCTCCCAAATTATCCTTTTTTTTTTTTTTTTTTTTTTTTTTAATGAGAGGAAGTATCACAACTATAGTGACTTCCCAAATCATACTGTGCACAAAAAAAGGAGAAGCTGAAATGAACCAAAAGGAAACATCAACAGAATTAATGGTCTGACTTGAAGCCACAAAACCAAAGAAACTCAGCAAAGCCTGAAAATCCAGCTTGATGTTGTGCTCTTCTCTCAAGCTGGTGTCTTTGGGGGTTTTTTGCTTCAAAAAAAAATGTAAGGGTACTTCTAATTGAAAGATATGTGAACAAAATCACATTTCCCACTTACTTTTCAAATTTCAGGTCTATACAGTGAAAATTATATTACAAGAAAAGCAAATAAATTCCCAGGTTAAGCAAGAAAACAAAAATCTGAAGCTATACAAAGGAATATCCAAAGTCTACCCAACCCTCACCCACAGAGGAGCCTCAACCAGGCTGCCTGCATTCAATGGATGCTTTTTAAATAGAAAAAAAGATTTGTCCTGGAGGGAAAAGAACAGAGTGCTCTGGAATTGGCTCAGTATTCTCCCAGGTCTTGCTCTCTTACATATTCAAGTCCCTTTCTTCCAGGTGGCCTAGAACAGAGGTAAAACTGGCATCAGGTAGCCCATCCCTGGCCTAAGGCACAAATCCCCCAAGCAGGGTGCAAGTACCCCAAGGGTGACTCAGGAAATGCAGCTGGAATGCAGGGAGAGGAAAAATTTTGTGTTATTAATAAATAAAATTTAAAAAATTGAAATGGTACTTTTTACATCTTTTATTTCATCCTTTTTTTTTTTTAAATGTCTGTATCAGGCTCTGCTTTGCAATGTCCTTAATGCATTAGTGCAGTGGTACAGAAGTTATAAATAAATATTCAGCTACTGAGATTGCTGCTGAAAAATGTTTCACTAACTATTAAAACCTATAATGCTTGAAAATCCCCTCACCCTTACACTCAGCTTGAAAAAATGCAGTTCCAGAAGCAGTTATTTCTTCATCTTGCTTGAATTCTACCTCTTGCCACTCAGTGTTTTAGGAAAATAAAAGAGCACCTACACCTCACTCCATCACATTAAAGGTTTAGCTCCAACAGCCCTAATGCTAAAAGTCCTTTTAAATCCTCTTGACCAGCTGGTGGAGAAAACTGAATTTCTGTTCAAGACACCAGTTATCCAACAGCCTAAATAAACCATTCAAGACACCCCACAGAACATTCCAGAGCTTCCATTTTACTGCATAACACAGAGCACAAAAGGTCAAAACTTGAACGTTTAGAAGTCTGAGAAAAGTTGAAAGCCCCTCTGTTTCCCCAGTCTGGGATATTCTCTAGACTTCTTTTTGGGTTCATTTTCATTATCTTGAAATAACGAGTGTCTGAGAAGGATCTCAAGCAACCTCAGAAAAATTCTTTTGCTTAAAAAAAAAAAAAAATCCAACGGGAAAAATTATAATAACTTGCAGTCCAATCTAAAAGATACAGGTGGCCTGGGTCATTCTAACCACCATTAGATTAGCCTTCAGTTTCAGATGCTTTATATTAAGTTCCCCAGAGGATGTGAGGATAATTCATAGCTCAGTTGGATGGATTCAGATGTCCAGGTGGTCTGCATCTGCTCAGCTGCAGAAGGATGCCAGCTCAACCCACCTGAGGATGCACCAGTGGGGTTTATCCTATTTAACATCACTCATAGTAGGGAAATAAGGGGTTTTAAATCTTCCTGGTTTTACACAGCAGGTTCCCACAGGGCTACTGCATTTTTGGGGGTACAAGTTGGAAATCATCCATTCAGAAATGTATTATTCCTTCAAAGCACACAATGAACCTGCACTTCTTTATGCACCCCTGCTGCAAGCAGGTGCTGTATTGAAATTTAGGCAGCAAAAATACAAATGTGCCTTTGCAACACTGCTTACAACAAGCTCTGAGTAACTGGGGTCTATTTCTCCTAAAAAATTGCCTGGAATTAGCCATTTGTGCCATTTGGCCAGCTAACACCTCTGCAAGATCCCCTTGGAGTCTCCTTTTTCCCAAAAAACTGTGTCAAGTGAAGTCATTTTGACTCCATGTAACATTCCTATGTAAGAGAAAAATGTGCAGGCTGAGGACTGACATTTAATTGGTGAGTTAAGAGAGAGCAAAGAGAAAGCCTGAAGAGAGGGAAAGAAAAATAAACACAAAATTAACACAAGTCCAGCTGTGGAATAACCTCTTCCCCCTTTTACTTCCATGGGTATTAACTTACTCCAAGCTGCTGCAGAGTAGAAGAGAAAGGATTTTCCAGCTAATCCAGAATTATTTATGAGACATGAGGAAATTTTTATATTTTTCCTATTTTAAAATAAAATAAAGCATTTGGAAGTCAATGATTAAGCAGTGTAAGATATGGGAGAGCAAAGCCATGTCATAAATAATCATTTATAAGTACAAGTTAACAGTGCTTGGACTAAAGCTCACACAATGCAAAATACCATCAAATAAACAAATGCAAAAGAGAGCTGCCTAACTTCTTGAAAAGGGATTTATCAGCATGGGAAGTTCTGGTTAATTGTTTCACTGGCCAAGTACTTTGGCTTTGGTTAAATCTTAATTACTGTGCTGTAACAGAGCACTATCCCTTTGGCTAAGAAACAGAAAACTGAAAACCCTTCCACATCATCCAAGATTCCAGCTTGCAAATCCTTCATATTTTCTAGCAAAAAGCAGAGATGGCCAGGAACTGGTATTTTTTAGTGTAAAACCTGTTTCTTCAGCTTTTCCTTTGCTATATTCTCTAATGAGTGCAAGGTTTTCTCACGCAGAAAAAACACACACAAAATCAAATCATACCCCAAGTCTGTAACTCTCCAAGAGCAGCTTGAAATATTCCATGCAAACCCCTTTCAGAAAGGTCAGGATTGTAAAATACATCCCTGAAATAGCTGATAACCTCCCTGGAGTTCCAGCAGCAACTTCAGGAAGCAAATCCCAACTGAGTAAAGGATGGATAAACATCCTCCATCTGCCTCTCAACAAAGGGGGATTTCACATAAAGGTTCCAATACCCAAGGATTTTTTAATTTTTTTTTTTTTTGTGATGGAAGAGAAATGGAGATATTTGGTGTTCCAATGTGAATTTTTGTGTAAATCAGCTTTTCAGATAGATTTTTACAGCCACAGCAAGTGGACACCTTGCATTTAATTCTGTGGTTGACTTCATGGAATCATTAAGGTTGGAAAAGACCTCTAAGATCATCAAGTCCAATCTAGGTGGATATAATACAACATATAATTATACGTGGTATAAAAACATATAATTTGTATTTCTTACTTTCATTTAATTATACTGGGTAATTAAATTTGTTTCAGGACAGAGAGTATTAAAATCTGCAGCATTCAATATGGATTTCAGCACTGATGGGCATGTTTAGTTCAGAGTTATTGCCCAGATGTTTCTCTGAGTGATGCACAAAAAAATCTGCCCATATTAGTTGCTTGTTTCTGGTTTTTTACAATAACTGACAGTGACTCATAATCCCTCATAATATGTTTAATAACACCAAATTTGGTGTAAACCTACACCAAGACTTATTCAAGAGTTACTCAAACATATTAAAAGTCACCTCGAAAATGAAGTCTACTTCTGTAGCCCAGCTGCCTAGAGATAAATCCTCTCACTTGCTCATAAAAAGGTTTAAAAAATTACAAAGTTAATAAACACCAAGGTTTGCTCCTGCCAAAGAGAAGAATGGAATAATCTGTAAACTGACAAGGGTTGCCTTGGAAAAAAAGCAAGTAGATGATACAATTTTTAGACCGAATTGAAGAGAGAGGCCAATTTCCCATGGACTTTGCTGAAACAGGGATGATGAAGTGAAGGCCAAGTTACTCTGGATATATTTACTGACTGCTTTGGTATGACAACAGCAAGGAATAATTCCAGTGAGTAAATGTGAATGGCTTTAAGCTGTTGAGAAAAAGGAGCTTTAATTTCTCTGACAGCATCCCAGGCCCTCTGGTTACACACACTCCCATGTCCAAGACTTCAGTCAGTGGCAGATCAATAAAACAGGATCTACAAGATACATTCTATTGATAGAGGGTAAGAAATGGCTTTCTAATTTATTGCAGGGAATAAACAAAGCATTTGAATAAATGAAATCAAAATGTATCTGTTTGACTGACCTTGGAGCTGACGTCCTTTGTACAAATCCTTTGTTTTGGTGGGGTGAGCTCTGGCACTGTTATCACACTTGGGTTGTTCATACCTAAAGAACAGAAGAAAAAGCAGTCAATTTGATTCAGAACAAATTTATTTCCAATTTTCTAGTCCAAATTAAATTTGTCCTTTCTTTCAGTCAGGGAACAAGCTTGGTTTGCACTCAGAAGGGGTGATGCAAATCCATCTGCCTATTTTCCACTATTGATATTAAATTAAAAACTTCCACTATTGATATTAAATGGAAAAAAAATATTATCTATTCCAAATCCCATTCTACAGGGAGCAAAAGTGAAGAAGGAGGAAACTGTGGGGGATTTGGCTTGAAAAAACAAGCCAAATTGTTTTGCCCTCACAAAAACCCTCACAAAACCAAACCCAAAGTCTCTCTCCTTCCACCTCCCAAAACCCCATAACCAATATGATGAATTCTGAGCACTGACACCAGGAAAGATGAAGCCTAGAGAAGCAATTTCCAAATCACAGCAAGAAAAAGAATTTGGTTTACATAAGGACTAACCATGGCCAGCTAACATTTTAACAAGAGCAAAGGGTTTCCAGAAGGAAGGGAGTGGGGTTAGAACAGCTTAAAATGGATTGGAAAAACCCACTGAGTCTCCACCTGCTACTGGAATATTCTGCTTCCTTTATACTTTTTGAGTTTGCTCAGAAGGAGGGAGGGAAAAACTCTGCTATTTGCTTTTTATAACAAACATGGACTTAAACTCCACTACAAGACTGGGAAGTATGGGAGCAGCTGCTGCTGACTCCCTCTTTTATTTCTCTTTTATTTTTTTTAACAGTCCCACTAAAGTAGCTTGAAGCTGAAGTGTGCAGCATTGCAGAGAAAGTTTCAAATTTCCTTTAGCACCAGGATTTGGGGGCAGATCCAAGTGTTTCACACACACACCTGCTCACTGAACCTGGGTTCTTTTGTATTCTATAGAACTGCTCATCTTTCTTTGAAATTCTCCTGCTCTAGAGTTCCCCAAACAGACATTTATTGAGTAGCATGCTAAAATGTCTAATTAAAGTATATTAATCCACATTTTTGGAAGAAAATCTTTTTTAAAAGCAGTCATTAAATGGTGGCTATGCCTTGGGCCCAGGCCAGCCTGCCCCTAAGCAAATTACCAAAGTACTTTCAGCTTAATTACCAGGTGGAATGGAAAAAAAATGCAAAGCTTTTTCCCCTCGGAGCCCTTCATTTATTTCCACCTCATCTAATGAAACCATCATCCACTGGCCCATCAAATTCTGGCTGCTGCAAGAAGGCAAAGTGTTGTTTCACAGACCTGGGAGATCTCCAAGCACTTTTTTTCCCCCAAAAAAAGAATTGCAGGAATAGAAGCTGCTTTGATAACAGAGCTTGAGTTCAGATAGCTGAGGGATGAGCACTTCAATCAGCTGAGAAAAGAGTGAAAAGGGAAATCTCTGAGCAAGATTCACTAATGCAGCAGCTGGCAACAAGCCTGGTCCCCAATTAATCTGATGGCTGACTGCTTCTATTTTTTTTTTTTTTTTTTTTGGCCTCTGCTCTTCCACCTTTTTTAGCTTCTATTTTTGTTCTCTACACGTGCACAAACCAAATTTTTTAAAGCCAAATAGGGGTTAAAACGATGAACCGTGAAAAATTCATCTTTAGCTCTTGAAAGCAACCAAAGAAAGATGAAACAAACCATCACAAATTTACCAGCCAGGCACAGCCATGCTAAGAGCTGATAAGAAAACCTAAGAAAACCACCCTTGCCTCAGTTTTCATGGGGAAAGAGTGAGAAGAGGGAGAGGTGTCAGGATGGAGCACTGGCAAGGTTAAAAATAAGGGTGCCAAAAGACACCCTAAGTTACTCTTTTTAATTTTAAATGGGAAAGAATCTTTAGCAATGAACCTGAATCTAAACTGGCAAGAGTTTCTGAGGGCTGCTTTATACCCCTGGGAACCACTGAGGTTTCCTGAGGTGCCCAAAGCAGAAGAGGATGGGGAGTTCCCCAGGAACCCAGCAGTGGGGATGGATCCAGCCTCCTGAAGTAGCTGGTTTATGCTGGCTTTTAGGTTTAGAGACTCTTTTCCAAGAGGATTGGGCCTTATTTTACCCATGACCTGAGCTGCTAAAAAGTCCTCTGTGAGACCCTGGGCTTCCAGACCTCCTGAGAGTCCCAGCACCTTGGGCAGGAGGCAATGGGATCCAGCTTATGAGGACCATATTGACAGATTTTCAGGGTTTTGTACCCTTTTTGTACCCTTGGATGTTTCAACTTCACCTGTTTCTTGTGAGTTTTATGTTCTTCAAGGTCCTAGAGTGGTGCTACATTCAAGTATATTTATTTTAACTCTAGAAGTCCATGTAGGTTTTTCTACAATACCTTCACTGACAAAGGATTTCTCTCTGTTTCAGATGCCAGGACAGTTGGAAGGCCCACAAGTATTAATATTTTAAATCAGAGAAGAGTAGATTTAGGTTGGATGTTAGGAAATGCTTCTTCACCAATATAACATTTCACTTATACACTTGGCTTATAATGTTTTGGTTTGGGGTTCTTTTTTTTCACAAACCTTATGCAAAACACCCATTATTTTGACTTAATCTTGAAAAGATTATTTATTTCATCAAGATAGTGAGAGGACCTATCAGCATTATATTAGCTTGTATAGCATCCCTTTCATGGCCAAGCCTTAATAACCAGCCTAAAAAGCATTTTTTTGAACCTGATATTTGCTTTGCCTCCATCTGCTCTGTGGGGCCAACAAAACCTGACCATGTATCCACCTCAGCTGAGGCAACTGAACTCCAGACTTCTTCTAATTACACATTGAAAGGGCATTTCCTCTCCCTGGCTTCCCAAGTTTTTCCATCACAAGTCACATGAACCAGTTGAGGAGGTTGCTGGAAAAATTACTGAACATTTCTGAGGCTGGGTCGGTTCCTGTCATAGCCCATCTGACTTGGGGCTTCTACAGCCAGGCTAAGGAGTGTGAGGTTTCCTCTGGGCTTACTCATTATTTGCTCCAAGCCTTGGTTTCCCAGCACAAAATAGAACCATGGAATGGCTGAGGCTGGAAGAGAGCTCAGAGCTCATCTCCTCCATGCCCAGGGACACCTCTAATCCAGCCCAGGTTGCTCCAAGCCTCATCCAGCCTGGCCTTGAACTTTTCAGGGCACTTGAAACAAGAACAGAGACCCTGTGAGACTGTTTGAGAAAGAGGTGTGAAAGATACAGGATTTCTGGAAAAGGATGTCTCTTGCCTGGTGAGGAAGACAGAATTTATCAATTTCTCTGTGATGCTTTGGTGTGAACTGCTTGTTGGAAGTTAAGCAAATATCATTGTGTCATGGAGTCATGGAATGGCTGAGGTTGGAAGGGACCTTAGAGATCATCTCCAACCTCATGTCCATGCCCAGGGACACCTCTCATCCAGCCCAGGTTGCTCCAAGCCTCATCCAACCTGGCCTTGAACACCTCCAGGGAGGGGACAGCCACAGCTTCTCTGAGCAATCTGTTCCAGAGTCTCAGCACCCTCCTCCTGAAGAACTTCTTCCTAACATCCCATCTAAACCTCTTCTCCTGCAGTTTCAAACCATTTCCCCTTGTCCTGCCACTGGACACCCTTAGGAAAAGTCCCTCTGCAGCCTTCCTGGAGGTTCCCTTCAGGAACTGGGAGGCAGCTCTAAGGTCCCCCTGGAGTCTTCTCTTCTCCAGGCTGAACAATCCCAGCTCCTCAGCCTCTCCCCACAGCAGAGCTGCTCCAGCCCCTGGATCATCTTTGTGGCCTCCTCTGGACTCATTCCAACAGCTCTGTGTCCTCGTTATGATGGGGACACCAGAACTCAATGCACTACTGTGAGTGAGGGTCCCACAAGTGCAGAGTAAAGGGGGAGATTCAGCTCTCTGGATCTGCTGGCCATGCAGAAAATCTCTCAGAGCCTTTCAAAAATGCTGCTTGTAAGGACTTGACCATAGACACTGAGGTGTTGTCTGTGCCCACCATAAAATCCTTGCACAAGCAGAGTAAAACTTTGATCACACTGGAAGCTAAAAGGGTTTAAAGTCTTTGCCCTCACTGAACAAACTTTGTAGCTGCATCCCTAAAGCTTCAAGAAATCCATTTCCCAAATCTTGATGTCATTTCTGGTACAGCAAAGACACGGAAGCAAAACAGAAAGTGAAAAACAGAAAAATGAAAAAGAGGACTGGGACATTGCAGTGAAGGAGTCTCTGGCCATCAGACCTAAACTTTTGATGGCTCTTTCAAAATATTTCCCCAAATCTTCATAGTGGAAGAAGCCTCAATGAGCAGGAGCAATTTCCCTGCCAGCACAGGAACTCTGAGCCACCTTTTTACTCAGGCTTTGAGCTCTGGATGTGTCCCCTTACCTGGTTGATGTGCCAGGGATGGGACGTCCTGTGTCCACCAGAACACACCAGCAGTAACCAGTGGAAGGGTGGCACTGCACTGGTTTGTAGAGACCCCCCTGAGCACACTCTGGGATGAAGACGTTGTCTTTCTGGGGCTGTTTGGCTTCCTCCAGGGCTGACTGAAGTTCTTGATCACACGATGATGCTTTTGGAAGAAAAAACAAAAAAAAAAAGAAAAAGAAAAAAAGTGCTGAAGAAAAATTTAGATTTTTATGTCGTTCTTCCAGTGTGTGGAAGGATTGGATTTTTTGAAGATTTTTTGGAGAGGACTGACTGCAGCTCAAATCCCAGCTTTATGGTGTGTTTATCCCAGGTTTATGGTGTGTGTTGTTAGGAATTTCAGTTTCCTTTGCATGCAGCTGCTTTAAAGCACACTCCAAATGACACTTCACCTCCTGTCCTCCACTGGATTTAATCTATGGATAACCAAGTACTTTCTCTGCCACCTTAAAAAAAATCCTCACCCGCTCCACAGTCACCAAACTGCTCGATTTTTTTTTTTTTTTCCAGAGAAAACAGGAAATACCCAGCTTTTTATCATTCCTCATATTAATTATTCATCTTGATACCATTCAGATCTTCAACCTGAAGGTTTAGATGTTGAGATGTCCAACCTGAAGGCCAGGTTGGATGGGACCTTGAGCACCCTGGGCTCTGGGAGATGTCCCTGCCCATGGAATTGGGTTGGACCTGGATGAGCTTTAAGGTCCCTTCCAACCCTGGCTACTCATATTCTGCTTTTTCTTCCCAGTTTTGGAATAACCACTTCATAGAAGTGAAAAATCCTTCCACCTTCTTTTCTGGTGATTCTGGCAATGTACCCATTGCTCTGGACCCCAAAGACCCAGAAGATAAATTAATACATTTTTATCTCAGCATAAACAATACATCCCTAAGATCTTTTCTGGATGTGAGAAAAGCTTACATGTCCACACATTCCAAGCTTTTCCATGGAACTATGACCCAGGGGACAACCAACAGAAACCTCGGGGCCTGAGAAAGACATTTTGATCAGTAAAAAACCACCCCAGCTGAGGATTTTTTTTTTTTTTTCACTACTAAAATGGGGTCTGTGGCACTGCAGAGATAATAAAGGAGACAGATTATTTACCCAAGCCATTATTTCTCCAGGAGCTATCAAGTCAGTCTCCTACCATGGGAAATTGAGATAGCTAATAAAGTGGCTTCTATTCAACTCTCAAATTAATCTAGTGGAAAAAAAAATATTTGAACAGCAAGGAGGGGAATAACTATGAGCACTCTACAAAGATACAAATTACAGACAAAGATTTCAAGCTGCTGGAATTTCAATCAATATAAGATTATCTCCAGATAAGGAAAGAACAGTTTACTTTTACAAATAATAGCAGTAACAATAATAATAATAAAATATTAGTAATAATAGTAATAATAGCAATAGTAATAATAGTAATAAAAGTAATAGTAATAGTAATAATAATAATAAAATAATAATAATCTGGGTAGGATTTGCTCTTCTTTCAAGCCAGTTAAAGACCAGTGACACACATAATCTCCCAATCTCTAAGATTTACCATTTGATTTCTCCCAGTTCAGACCACAGAAGGACAAGCAGAATCCTGACTGGATTTCTTTGTGCATTTCTAGTGAGCCTCAACTTCAGTCTAATCTATTTATTCTATAAATTCTATTATAAATTCTATTTATTCTATATTTAGTCTAATCTAATTCATTCTTATCCACAGGAATAAGGAAATATTCAGGAGATATTTTGCAAATTGTAGGTAAAAAATAGTGATAGGAAGACACCAGTGATGTCCAGAATGCTCCTTCCAGTCAGGAAGATTTTTGTGGCAGGGGAAAGGTGGCAAGAAATGAAAGAGCTCTGTACTGTACCTGGGACACAGTTCCAGCTGAAACAAGGCCTGGGGGACAAAATTGTGTCTTTTATTCCAATCCAGAGATAAGGTTTAAAAACCAGCATATCACTTACTAACTTGATCACAAGGCGTAGATGGAGTGGGATTTTTTCAGTCCTTTGGCTGATTTTTTTCCCCCATCTTATTTCATCCAGTATTTAAGCAGAACATGTAGATAAATTGATAAATTGATTTATATTGCATTGTCTGCAATAAATATTGATTTTGCAATCAATAAATATTGATTTATATTGTTTGTCTTGGTCTATCCACTGACATACTCAGAGATTTAATACCTCTCAAAGCACCAGGGTTTGGCTAAGAAGTTGTAGTTAAAGAATCAGTGCAGTGAAGCCAGAGAGGCTGCTTAAAAAAAAATTTAAAAAAATTAAAGAAAAGAAAGGAAATAGCTAATTGTTTGCATATTAAAACTTTCACAGAAATAGCTATGGTTTCACAAATTACAAATCCCATCACCAGCATCCTCTAGAAGCAGCCAAAATAAATCTTCCCCTCAGTGAATCTGGATGCTGCTGCTGATTATCAGGTTCCAAGGTACAGCAGCCCTGGGAATCACATCCCTCAGCTCACTCCTTCACTTTTTATGTTTTGCATGTAATCAAACCCAAAGGAGCAAGCAGGGTGAAGCAGCTGCAGGAAGAAGGAGGAAATCATACCTCCTCTTTAAAGTCCAATAAATTCTTTTCTCATTCATCCTGATGAGCCTTAAACCCACTCCATCAGCTACTGCAGCTTTCCCTGGGTTTCTGTCCTTGTAACTACCAGGATAACCCAGCAAAGTACAGGAATTTCCACCTCTCACAGCCCCAGGGGGGTTTTCATGCTCTCAATTTCACTTTAAAAATACTTTGGCCTTGAGAGACTGCACAGTCAGGTCAGAGAATCCTGGTTTGGGTTGGAAAGGACCTTAAGCATCATTTAGTTCCATCCAGATGGATAAAACCCAACAGCAGAGAGAGGGGGTGATGGAGAATTCTCAGTGCAGATCTGGGCTGTAGCAGCAGTGAGCAGAAGCTTCACCACCTGATTTCTGAACAAATTTTCTTTATTAGTTATTTATTTAATAAAAATATGTTCTTATTATTCCTTTCAGTACTTGAAAAAAACAGCCAAGGGCTGCCTTGAAACCACTGGAGTCCTGGTCCAGTGGCAGAGACCCAAATAACTGGCCTTGCCAAGGCAAAGCTTTCTACAAGTCACAGCTCAAGCCATAAATTTGCCTCCTGTGCACCAGGTCAGGGCTTCTTCAGGTCCTTTTCCTCCCTTCTGAGTGGTTCTGAATCTCAGAGGCAGAGGGAAGAAGTGCTGTGGGAGAGGTGCCAAAGGAGGGCTGGGAATGTGGCTTTAGGAGGGGCAGTCAGGAAAAGGCTGGAATTTAGGATTGCAAGTGGGAATGGACTCAGGACAGCAATCAGAGGGAAGATGAAAGATAAAAATTCTTCTTCTTCGTGGCAAAAGGATGAAAAACAGGAAGGAAAATAACCACAGCAGGATGCAAACCAACTGCTAAGGTAGAAGTCCTGTAAGGGCTTCAGTGGTGAAAAATCTGCCTGTTAAAAACAAGCATCAGTGAAGGGATTCAAGACAAAAAAAAAAAAAATAAGACAAACTCTGGTGTTTTCAGGAAGGACTTTGCCCTCCTTGAAACCTTTAATTCTTTCCTCTTCCCCAGCAGATAGGAAATCATAATAAAAAGAGAGGAGTTTATTATTAGTGGTAAATATTAGATAAAATGTAAATACTTTTGACAAACTGGAAAACGTGCAAACAAACCACAGTGATGGCCACTTCTCCACCTGCCTTATCACACATCTGCTGAACCCACTTAATTGATTTTCCTGACCAAAAATTAGTTCCTTATTTCCCTTCCTTACACCAAGGCTAAGGAGCTACCAGGCCACATCCTTAGTGACAGCCCCAAAAAAGCCATTTCTGCAGCCCAGTGCTTCTGTATATTTTTTTTTCTGTATATATTTTTTCTGTATATATATTTTTTCTGTATATTTTTTTTCCATGACCATTTCTGCCTCGTTCACTACCTCCCTGTTGGCTTTTCCCACTAGGACACTTTTCCCACTTAAAAGAGAAGGAAAACAGCTCTAAAGTGTTTCCCTAGAATCCTGCCTGCTTTCCCCAGACCCAGAATATTGGGTAATTTCCTCTCCAAGGGAAACATTCATTCCCTTTCAAAGTTTTCTTGCCATTATTCCCAACAGGAGTGGGAGATGGAATTGCTGCAAATAATTCCTGTGGGAATAGCAGGAGAGCCCCAGGTAACAAATGTTCATTTGGCAATGATAAACAAATAAATGTTATTTATTGCTGATAAATGTTATTTATTATTGATATCAGTTATTATTGATAGTTCATTATTGATATTAGTTATTGATATTGGTTATTATTGATAAATGTTATTTATTGTTGATAAATGTTATTTATTATTGATATCAGTTATTATTGATGGTTGATTATTGATATTGGTTATTATTGATAAATGTTATTTATTGTTGATAAATGTTATTTATTATTGGTATCAGTTATTACTGATGGTTGATTATTGATATTAGTTATTATTGATAAATGTTATTAATTGTTGATAAATGGAATTTATTGTTGATATTAGTTATTATTGATAGTTGGTTATTGATATTAGTTATTGATATTGGTTATTATTGATAAATGTTATTTATTGTTGATAAATGTTATTTGTTGATAGATGTTATTTATTATTGATATCAGTTATTATTGATGGTTGATTATTGATAATAGTTATTATTGATAGATGTTATTTTTTGTTGATAAATGGAATTTATTGTTGATATCAGTTATTATTGATAGTTGGTTATTGATATTAGTTATTGATATTGGTTATTATTGATAAATGTTATTTATTGTTGATAAATGTTATTTATTGTTGATATCAGTTATTATTGATAGTTGGTTATTGATATTAGTTATTGATATTGGTTATTATTGATAAATGTTATTTATTGTTGATAAATGTTATTTATTATTGATATCAGTTATTACTGATGGTTGATTATTGATATTAGTTATTACTGATAAATGTTATTTATTGTTGATAAATGTAATTTATTGTTGATATCAGTTATTATTGATAGTTGGTTATTTATATTAGTTATTGATATTGGTTATTATTGATAAATGTTATTTATTGTTGATAAATGTTATTTATTGTTGATAAATGTTATTTATTATTGATATCAGTTATTATTGATGGTTGATTGTTGATATTAGTTATTATTGATAAATGTTATTTATTGTTGATAAATGGAATTTATTGTTGATATCAGTTATTATTGATAGTTGGTTATTTATATTAGTTACTGATATTGGTTATTATTGATAAATGTTATTTATTGTTGACAAATGTTATTTATTATTGATATCAGTTATTATTGATGGTTGATTGTTGATATTAGTTATTGATAAATGTTATTTATTGTTGATAAATGTAATTTATTGTTGATATCAGTTATTATTGATAGTTGGTTATTGATATTAGTTATTGATGTTGGTTATTATTGATAAATGTTATTTATTGTTGACAAATGTTATTTATTATTGATATCAGTTATTATTGATGGTTGATTGTTGATATTAGTTATTATTGATAAATGTTATTTATTGTTGATAAATGGAATTTATTGTTGACATCAGTTATTATTGATAGTTGGTTATTGATATTAGTAATTTATATTGGTTATTATTAAGTGTTATTTATCGTTGATAAAACAAATAAATAACTGCTAAATGGCATTAATGCCTGTCCAAGCACTCTGACAACAGCAACCCTCTGAAACCATAGCAGATGGATGCCAGAATTTCACCAAGTGAGCAGAACAGGACTGGATCTCTGCTACAAAAAAAGTGGGATAAATCCCTTCAGCATCAGGACGCAGCAAACTTTCTATGGGATGTGTTCCTACAATCACACAGAGAAAAACCCTGATATTCCAGCTTCATCTACTCAAGGAACATGCTCACATTATTGTTGTTTTACTGAGTTTCATCACTTTTGTCTTGCTGGGATAAAGAGATGCTTTCCCAAGCATTTTACTTCAATATCCCATGTTTTCCAGACATGGCTGGAAAACCCTTCCACAAAATCCTGTGAGTACCAGATCTCACAGTTAAGTTCAGAAAACCAAAACCATCTTGTTAGTCCTGATTATAAATAAACTTTTTTTTTCTTCTTTTTTTTTCTTCTTTTTTTTTTTTTTTTTTTTTTTTTTTTTTTTCTAATTCCTGTGAATGGCTCTGTTGATGTCTCAATTTCAGGGAGTTCTGCAGAAACAACTCCCCAGATCTGCAGAAAATTACAAAGGCAACCAGATGCCACTTTTAACATTTCCTTCCCCCAGACAAACATTTCCTTTCAATTTCCTTCAAGCCCACAAACAGAATCCACTCCAAGAAATTCTGTTCTCAGCTGCTTCCTTCTCTCTCCTTTTCTCATTCCCAGAATGGGCCATGAAAGGATAATTTAGGCAGCTTGCTTCCCCCCTGCAGGGATCTATTCTTAGGGCTTGAAGCTCAATGACCTCTATAGGAAGCAGGAAACAAGAAACCTGTGAAGAAAAACCCTGAAAAATGATCTGTGTGCAGTGAAACATTAGAGGCAGATGATGCTGCACTTCTCTGTTTCTCAGAGGACACCCAGAAATAAGACATTTACACCCAAATATCAGTTTAGAGAGACTTCACTGACAGTTGATGCTAATTAAAATAATAGGCAAATCAACCACCTACCCTAATTAAACTGATGAAGCCTCATTTAGGCATCCTTTCAGAGTGCTTCAAATACTGATATGCACAAGTTCTGGGCTGGCTTATTTCAGAACTATAATAAGTAGGATGAATAAATACTCATCCACGGAACCCTGCAGCAAACCCACATCTGCCAAGGGTAAGAATCTGATCCATTTGCTGGGGATGAACCCTCCTTGACCCAGTGAAGTTGGCAGGCCCTGGGGAAACTGATTTCCAATGTGTTTTTAGATTTTCCACTACTTTTTATCAGCTTCGAATTTCACTGGATGGATTTCCACTTCCCCTGCACCAAACTGTGTTTCCACAGGGGACTGAAAGGTTCCCTTCAGCAAGGTGCTGGGAAGTGGGATGATTTCTAGTCAAGCAGAACAGAATTTCTTTTGGCTGGATGGCAAAATGATCCTTTACAGAAGTGGCCAAATATTCCCAACTCCAGCAAACTTGCACCCTCAAGTTAAACTTGCAGGTTCCTTACCTCTCACTGACCAACTTCATCACCCAGAATCCACCCCATCTCTTCCTGCTATGAATGAAGCATCCAGGGAAGTATGTTAGCTACTAAAAATGGGAAAAAAATCTTTAAATGAGTTCATTCTGGTGAAGGAGAGGTGTAATTCCACAGATTCATTCACCCTTTCAGGTTTCCAGCTTGTATTTAAACACTTCCTAGCATGACAGAGGCAGGTGATGTGGTATAAGGTGTTTAGAGATGCCAACCTTATATCTTTTATGGCCACAAATCTCTTCTTTTATGGCCACAGCATGGACATCTCACATTCATCTTTTTTAAGAAACTGTTCTTACAAGAATTTCTTGCAAGAAGAATGTAATTTCTTGTGTTTCTTGTAATTCTTGCCTGCTCTCTCCTGATTGTTTCAAATAAACTCAGCTCTGATAGAAACCAAGTGCAGCCTCATGCTACAAGCAAATGCAGGAAAAACTTTTTTTTTTTTATTAGCTTCTAATAAAGACCATTCAGAAATCTACCAAGTATTTTCTGTGGCCCAATCTTCCCCCAGGAGAAGTCCACACAAAAACCCATCCACTCCACTCAAGTCACAGCTGAATATATTCATATGAAAGGATGTTTCAAATATTTATTTGCTCATGGACCAAGCACTGATTGTAAGGAAGAGGTAACATTAATCAACACTCAACTTTAGCCCCAGCAGCCAGGTGGCAACCAAACTTCAGACTAAATGACAGCATGAATACTCATCTGGCACTACGTGTTTGGATTTGGAGCAAATTTCAGTAAAATTCATCAGCACGAGGGGTCTCAAGCCCTGGGGAAAGCTGGAAGCATCCCCCCCTCTTTGAAAAACTTGGGGGAACCAAATATTTCAAGCCCCTTGTGAGCACTTGCAGAGCACTCTCCAGGTACCAGCTGGGCACCATTTGGCACTTTCAGAGCTGGGGAGGATGATTGTGGCTGAACACAGAGCTCATGGCTTCAACACAGCCCTACAGATTGATTTATGGACTTCACAGCCCTAAGCAAAGCAGGAGAAATCCCAGCCAGATGGGCTCAGTCATCTCTGTGGTGTCACTGCCAAATCAGTGCAAGACACAAGGAGGAATCATCTGGAAATGCTCTGAGCCCATCAAAGCAGGATCAAGGTGCCCCCCAGCACCCATTTAGCTCTACCTGAACAGCACATGGCCACAGCCCATCCAATCCACCTCTGAAACCAGAATTTCCTCAATTTTTACCCTTGGCTTCCAGTAGCCAAGAGGCACTGGGTCACATCCAACATTTTTGCAAGACACAAGCTCTGGTTTTACAAACTGGTGACACTTTGGGGACCCATAAGACAAAGACCTCAGGGTAAAACAGAACAACTTGCTCTTTAACCAACACATAAACCTACTAGGGTACTGAATTATTTTTTTTAAGAGTTTCTGGTTTGGGGAAGGTTTTGCAAATACCTCTCCAATTTTTTTTTTTTTTTTTTTTTCCAGAATCTGAAATATTAGGAGTGCTGTGAGAAAGACTGGAACCACAACACTGCAAAACAACTGTTTTGCCACAAAAACCTGCCATTTGAGCAGTTTGTTTGCTTCATTGTTTAATTTTAAGCCCAAATTCTTGGTTAAAGATCTGAGTAATATTATGCAAGCATTCAACATTCTCCTCTCACAGAATTATAACTAATTTAAATTACTGTTATTCATTCATAATCTTTTTTCTCCTTCTCCAAGCTCTCACACTCCTCTTGTGCAGATTATAAGGGACCACACTACCTACCTGGTTTTAGAGAAATATAATTCTAAATATTGTCATTTTTACTGAGATTTAATGAAGCAGGAGTGTAGGATCTGTCCACTGACTTGATGAAAACTCCCAGAGAAGTTTGGCTTCACTTACAAGTGGGACAGAATCTGGCTCTAAATATTTAAGTCTTAGCACTCACTCCTCCTGTAGCTGACATGAAGTTTTAGTACTAACTAAATCTGTAAAATCTGAGCTATTTCAAGGATGCCTTTTGCATTAGAGCCAGGATGTACATCCTAAACATCTTGTATATCCTAAACATTTATTATAGCATCTATAAAATATGGAAAATCAGTGCACAAAGTACTTTTTTTTGATAGTCTTTAAACCCTATGGCCAAGTGCCTTGCATTTACCAGAGGTGATGCCAGGGCTGCTTACACCCTATCCTCTACACTACATCTGTGAAAACAACCTTAAAACAAAGAAAAACCCCTTTAATGCCAGCTGATAAATCCTATGGAGAAGGAGAGTGAAAAATCTTTTGGTCTTCTGAGGAGCTGAGGTCTCTCTTCTGCTGAATGAGCTGAGGACGAGTAAGGATGGGACATCAGCTCCAGTGGCTCTTGCTTGACTTTGCTAACTTGGCTCTCTCAAAATCAGAGAGGATACTGTGCAAAAGACTCAGTAAAGACTTGGCCTGATTCTGCCAGGGTTCTTTCTTTTTCAAGCAGTTCTTTGCCAAAAGAAAAAAAAAAAAAAAAAAATAAAAAAAAAGAAGGGGAAAATGGTTTTCCTACAGCAGAGGAAACAGAGGTTCCTGTTACTTCTGGGCTGCCTTGCCTTGCACCACAGCTTGCAAAATGCAAACCCAACCAAACCAAAAAGCCACCACCCAAAATGACAGCAAATAAAAATCCCTGCCTCTTCCCAAAGGCTGTGGCCAGTTTGCTCCAGCACTCTAAAGGCTCCTTCATTAAGCAGGATTGCACAAAGTTATCGTGCTTGGTCTGTGAGTGTATTGACCAGCAAGTGTTAGGGTTTTTTGCCAGTGGAAAAAAATCTCTCATTTTTTTTGAAAAGACATCTTTGAAGTGCAAATAAAGCTGATTCATTTTTCCCACAGAGCTGTGAAAATGGAAGCCTTTGCCAGGTGAGCTGAGGGTATTTGAAGAGCTCTCCTAAAAACAATTACCAAACAAAATGTGCAAATTGGGGTGCTGCAATTCATGCTTTGGCATGTTGAAGAAGCCAAGCAGTTTACAGGAATGTTTCTCATCCAAGCCCTTCCCCTCAGTGAAACAGGAGTCATGTTCACCAGCTGGGAAACTGAGACCCTTCCATCACTCCCTGGATCTGACTATGGATACCTGAGACCTTAGGAACCCAGGGAATCTTCATTTCTGGTGGCATCTCTGCCTGTCCCATGGTCCTGCCTGTGGTCCAGACTGCTGCTGGCACCATGCAGGCTTTGCCAGCACCATTGCTCAACCCTTCCTGACCCTGCAGTCCATCCACACTGGATTTTCTAGGGATCAGCTCATTTCCAGCCACCTTACAGACAGCTCTCCTCAACACAGACTTGCTCAAGGTGTTAAAAAAGTCTAACCTGAGAATCAAGCAGTTTGCTGCTTTATTTTATTTTTTTTTTTATAATGTATAGAACTGTTGCATCAGTTCTGCATTAGTTTTGTTACAGCAGCCACTGTCCCTGGGCTGCCTGGGATGTGACCACTGCTGGTCCACAAAATGCCAACCTCAGCCCCCTGCCTTGGGATGGGAGCCAGGAATTGCTTCCCCATCCCCTGCCAGGGAACCTGATGGCCCAGATTAGCCCTGGGAAAACACAAGCCAAGGAGGTGTTGCTCTGCTCTGCTGTGGTTCCTCTGCAAAAGAGAAAAAAAAGAGCTGGTGGAAAGCTCAGTGACAAAGTGCAGTTGGATTTTTGATCATTATATCCTCTTCAGATTTCACAGGAATAGTCCCAGACCACAAGGATAAGAACCCTTAGAGAATCCAGCAGGAGCAAGAGGGGCTTCTGACTGGTTTATGGGAATGTGATCTGGGGTGCACAGTGAAAAAATCTGCAGATATATTTTTTTAAAAAAAAGATATTATTTTCCATTAGATACTTCTCCCTTGCATGTCTCAGAGTCTCACCACCCTCATGGGGAAGAACTTCTTCCTCACATCCACCCTCAATCTCCCCTCCTCCACCTGGAATCCATTCCCCCATCAGTCCTGTCAGAATCCCAGAATCATTTGGGTTGGAAAGGAGCTCTGGGATCACCAACTCCAACCCTTGATCCACTCCCCCTGTGGTTCCCAGCCCATGGCACTGAGTGCCACATCCAGGCTCTTCTTAAAAACCTCCAGGGATGGAGAATCCACCCCTTCCCTGGGCAGCCCATTCCAATGGCTGAGCACCCTCTCTGGAAAGAATTTCTTCCCAATCTCCAACCTAACCCTCCCCTGGCAGAGCTTAAGTCCATGCCCTCTTAGGATGGAAGGGACCTTCAAGCTCATCCAGGTCCAACCCCTGCATGGGCAGGGACACCTCCCACAGCCCAGGTTGCTCCAAGCCCCATCCAACCTGACCTTAAAAACTTCCAGGGATGGATGGGGCTTCCACCACCTCTCTGGGCAACCTGTGCCAGGGTCTCACCACCCTCCTGGGGAAGAACTTCTTCCTCACATCCAACCTCAATCTCCCCTCCTCCAGCTGGAATCCATTCCCCCATGTCCTATCCCTACCTGGCAGCCTCGAAGTCCCTCCCCAGCTTTCCTGCAGGCTCTCATTATAAGATCTGTGTTGTGCAAAGAAAAGTCTTTTAACAGGGCAAGATGGGAATCCTGTGATGTGCCATCACCCTCAGCACATCACACCCCAAACTCACATTTCTACAGCATGCAGGAAATCACTTCTTGGAACAGGAGAGGCACAGGATTCAGATAGAGGTCTGCTTTCTGGTTTTGGCCCAGTTTTGTGTGCAATTAAGCACAAAAGAAGAGTAAAATCCACAAAGAATATTCTAATGCTATTTCTTTCAGCTCCAAGAACTTTTTAATATAGTTTTATGTAGGTCTTTTTTGTTTTGTTTCCTTTTTTGTTTGCTCATATGGCCATGGTTAAACAGCTCAGCTTGTGCCTTGGTTTGAAGAGCAAAGCCAAATCTTTGACTTGGCTCTCCCTCCAAATTCTGGAGACAAGCAAGGGCAGCATGAATTCAAAATTAAAAAGTTCTCATTTCACCCCACTTTCATCTCTGCTTTTAAACAAAAATAGCTCTCCAAAGAGTAAACAATGCTAAATATGGTGTGCTAGAGAAATATTCCAACCATCCAGAAGGATGGGAGACCCCCTGTCATTCTGAAAGTGCCAGGACACAATTACTGCTCCTGCAAACTGGAACCATCCCACTGCACACAGCAGGGATCACCAACAGGAAAGTCAATCCCAAGTACACCCAGACCAACTTTAAAGGCTTCCTAAGATGATGCATAGTAGCAAACTAAGGCTTTTTTGGACCAGTAAAATTAACATTGTAAACTGCAGCTAATGAGTCTTAATCCTTTAAAACCATGTGTTGCGTGGGTTTTTTGTTTTAGGGTTTTTTTGGTTTTTTTCTGGTTTTGTTTGGTTGGTTGGTTCATTGGGGTTTTTGTTGGGGTTTTTTTGTTTTTTGGGGTTTTTTTTTGTTGTTGTTGTTGTTTTATTTTTGCTTTGTTTTATATTTGCTCAGCATGTTTGCCACAAATATTTTCATCCCTTTCAAAGCTGCTCCCATCACACGTGTGCCTCTACCTCAGGCCCCATTGGTTTTGAAGATGACAACCAGAGAAAACCCAAAGGACTCTTTTTTTTGGCTGAACTGATCAAATAAACCAGATCCTAAATATTTAACATTTCCAGATAACCAGCATCACAGGAAAGAGCAATGCTGGTGCTCAGCCACCTAATAAGGAACCATTTTTATTACAGCTCATGTGAAGACAGCTCTGTTGTTCTTTCCACATATTACACACTGTATGCTTTGTTTTCTTTTTAATTTGGGCAGATTAAAGGTTGCTTGATGGCTTGAAAATAATGCAAAAGGAAGCCCAGTGCATGATTCTCCCAGGAGGTTGTGAAGCTGTGGCAATCAGAGCTGGTGCTGATTAAATCTATTGTTATAAAGCATTCTGGGCCAGACCAATCCACCACCAGAATAATTAATGAAGTCCACAAGGGCCTTTAGTGGGATTTGTTTTCATCAATCAGAGGAAGAAATACAAGCCCAAGCAGAGTGGAAAAGGCTGTGTATTTATAAACCTGCTTGCCTTCAGTGACACTGGTGAATAAATACAGAATTAAATAATAATACAGAATAAATACAGAATTAAAGCCTTGTGCAAGCTGGGCTGGTGGGCGGTGTCCCTGCCCATGCAGGGGGGTTGGATCTTGGGATCTTGATGATCTTTAGGGTCCCTTCCAACCCAAACCATTCTATAATTCAATTAATTGCCCCATAATGCAAATGCTATTGATTACTAGAATGAGTATCCTTACTCATTCACATAAGGATAATGTGGAGCCAGCTTCCTCTTGCACCAAAACCAGGGGCATCCTCTTTTGGCTTGTGTTCTGCACCTGTATTTATTGCAGCCATGCAATGGCATGCATGGTATTTATTGGTATTTATTACCATTATAAATGGTATTTATTGCATGCCATGCAATGGCAGGCAACGTTTGCAGAAAGGAGGGGAGGAATCTCTGAAGTCATCATCAACCAGTTGCAAGGGAAAAGGGGTAAAAATCCAATGCCAACAACTAACAAAAAAAAAAAAAAAAACCAAAAAAAAAAAAAAAACAAAACAAAAACAAAAAAACAAACAAACAAAAAAAAAAAAAAAAAAAAAAAAAAAACCAAAAAAAACCACAAAACAAAAATTACCTCTCTTTTCTCTTGTGTTTTGTGATGTGCCAGGAGAATTTAAGCCTTAATCTTATTTAAACAGAGGGATTCTTTTTTTTTTTTTTTTTTTTGTGGTTCAATGCAGATATTTGGCCTGCTGTTCTTAAACAGGTATTAAAATCAGCCTCATGAAAACCAGTGGCCTTGTCTCTTCTTCTCCAGTAACACAGAAATCTAGAGCACAACCATGAATGTTATCTCCAGGCAGCTCAGGATGCAGGGAAAACACAGTGTCCAATATTTCTCTGGACCAGTCTGCTCTGAGAGAGGACAGAGCACGATGTTCAGGGTGAAGGGAAGAAGAAAGCAAGCCAGGAATAATACAGAACTTGGGGGTATTTACAGCATCTTGCAGAGGAAAAGATCTCAAAGAGGTTTTATGTACTATAGCAACATAATTTGACTGGAACAAGGCCCCTGGTGCCAATTATGAGCCTTGGTGTGGCTTTTCATGGAAAAGAGACTCTACAGCAATCCCAAACAGAAAGAAAGAAGTGTATTGCATCAAAGGCAGGCTCAGGGAAAGGATCCATGGATGGCAGCAGGAATCTGGGATGCTAACAGCCCAGAAAAGCAGATGCTGCAGCAAAGGCTTGGCCTGATGCAAGAGCTGCAATGCAGACACCTGGCCAAGACCCAGGTTTTGGAGTCTGTAGGAGTTTAATTCCTCTTGCTTTTGCACCAAAAGGAAAAATGCCAGCATTATTGATGGAGCCTCAAAAAGTTCCTCCGTGCCAAGGCAAGTTTTTCAAGACGGAAAGGAAAAAAAGGCAAGGATTTATTGGGAGATAATTAAGCAATGCAGGAATTGTAGCATGAGGTGTCTTGCCAGGGATTTTGTTCACAAATACATGGGTTGGCAAATTAGAAAGTTGGGAATCACATTTGATAAACCATCCCTTTAAAAAATCCCTCCAAATTCACCACTGCCCATAACCTCAGCTACCAGGGAACATCTTGAACTGAGCTCAGACTGGCAGAAATGCACCAGGAATGCCAAACATTCCATGGGTACCAGTGTCCTTCCCTGAGATCTATTTCTGTCAAGGGCAGAAAGAGATTTTTGTGCAGAACAGGGCCAGAACAAGCAGTAGAAATCCACAGTTAACAGAAGAAATTAACAGATATTAACAATATTCTGCCCTAGCTGCTTTTAGCTTTAAAACATTTATCTAATTATTGGGAAGGTGGACAGTTGTCATTTGATTTATCCTCATAGAAGAAAGAGAAAATTGCTTTCCTCACCACTTTCCAGTCTGTCTTATAAAACCAGAACAGCTCCCTGGGTCATTTTGATTAAAACTGAGGGTAAAACTTAGACTTCTGGTTTTCCTACCACCAGCATTTTCAAGAGTTTTTGATCAGCTCACAGCTGAAGACAGGAGTTTTGCAGCTGGCAAATTTAGATGCCTAATTCTACGTGCTCACACTTGTGCCTCTTGCCCTAGAAAATGCATCAGAATCCAGAAAAATGCCTTTACAGAGATATTCAACACTTACTGACTGTGTTTGCTGCTTTCAGAGTTGTTGGGAGTAAGGAAGGGAAAGCATCTCTGCACAGAGCAGGGCAATTTTCTCCTTGGTGACTCTGAAAACCCAATTGCCTCCAAAATTTGGGAGACCTATCTGCTCTATAACACCCAGCCATCAGTACAGCCAGCTCCAGGCTATCTTGACTGGAAGTTTTATCTATTTCCCAGAAAGATTGGGTCTTTAGATGTGATTCAGTCCAATGTTTTTCTCTGAATCAACAGGCCTGCATTTTTTTTTTTTTTTTTTTTTTGCATTTGTCATTGAAATACAGACTGTTTGCCTGACATCCCCCTTAATATTTATGGAGCTTATTGATGCTTTTATGATGATGCAGGATGATGTCTGGTAAACTGAGGAGTGGGAAGCAACAGGTAGGAGGGGGAGTGCATGAAAACTGAAGGAGAACTTCAAGTGGGACTATTGAGTCATTTATTTGTTGCAGAAAGGAATGAGATATAATTAAAAATGGCCAGGAAAGATTACTATCTTTTGGCATCAAATTATAACACATGCAGGAAAACAGGAATTATCAACATAGCATAAAACAGAGCTTCTCTTTTTTTTTTTGTTTTATTCCCCCACCCCCCTGGAGGGAGTCCCATAAAACCCCAGAACATCCTGAGCATAAAAACCATCAACTGGATGCAAAACAGAACACTAATTTTTTAATGATTTAGGATGGGAGGATCTTCCTCTAGTGGGAGGAAAAACTGGAAATGTCAGTGCTTGATCCTTATACACAGGTTTTGAACTAATATGTAAAACTAAAATGAAGAGAAATTAAAATGCTTGTGAAAATGATTCTTAAAGATAGGACAGCACTGTAATAAGCATGATCCATCAGCCTCCAAATTAACAATATCTCTTAATATACAAGCACTGTGGGGAGGTCTGGAAAGCTTTATCTCCTTGGAAGAGGCTGAAAGAACTGAAAGAAAACTAATTTTCCTTTACCAAATTAGGACAGGCAAGGCCAGGCCAGGAAAAAGGACCAAAGAGTATGAAGAGTAAAGTTCTTCACTGGTGAAGAGGATGCAAAAATCCTCTTGTCTCTTTGTTAAGAGCTAAATCAAGAGCAGGATATCATAAAAAGTTGTTGTTGAGAGAAAAAAAAAAAGACAAAACTTCTCCATCAGACCTAAGTGAATACAGGGAAGAAAGTGTTTTAAAACACTTTCTTTAAAAGTGTTTAAAACAAACTTTAAAACAAATTGCTCACTGGTCTGAGCAATTTGTAGTTTCAAAGCCACCAGTTTTTCAGCTCTCACTACTCAGAAGCCCTACTTCTTCTTGAAAGAAAAATAACAAAAAATGGAAGAGAACTACCTCCTACCCTTCAAAAAGTATTAAAATATTACAGCAGGGGATATAACAAGATGTGACAGTGCCTGACACCTCTCCCTTCCCAGCAGTTTCTTAACAACCTTTTTATAGCAAAATCCAAATCATCACTTATCCTTTACTCCAAATATTTGAGTCCATTCAGGAAATCTAAAGGGAATATTTAGTGAGTTAACAACCAAAGCCAATGCAAAGAATCTCAGGAGGCCATAAGACTTGGACTGGAAGCTTTCAGTCCTCCTTTCTATCAGTTTTTCTCACTTAACTTCCTCACAAAGCTTTCCTCTTTATCTTTCATGCCAAGACACCAGGCCAGACCACAAATAATGTACCAGCTGGTGTCTCCCAACACAAATTTCACAAAAATCTGTTGGTATGATGCAAAAATGCCTTTTATTGTGGAGGGACCTGACCTGCAGATGAGAGACCAAGGTCACATTTATAATACCTGGGTTTGAGCTTGTCCAAAATTTGGCAGAGCCTGACTGCCACTCTGTGTGTGGATTTAACAGCCAAGGGGGAAGTTTGAAGAATTCTTTCAAATGGTTCTGCCCTCAATTTTCCTTTGATGGCTTGAACTGAGGTTCTTAGGGCTCAGTTCAGGGCCATTTCTGCTCCTCTGTCCATTTCAGCCCCCCTGCCAGCACATCCCAGGTTCCCAGTAGGTGTTTGGCCATGCAGGTACCAGATCCTCAGGCCATAGGAAGTTCTGGGATGCTTTTATTTCAGCAACTTCTTCCCAAGGGCTTAGGTTCTCCATCTACAGCTCATGGCTGGATTTGCAGCCCAACTTTGGGAATGCAAAGGTAACTTGGAAGGAAATAGTCTTTAAGCTGAAATCAAGAAATAATGGGGGAAAAAAACTTGTTTTCCTATGCAATACAGTGGTTTGAAATTAATGAACCACTCCCAGCCAAGCTATTTGCTACTTTTATTACAAATATGCTTTATATATTCATTTAAACTCCATTTCTGAGTGGCCAGTATAGTTGTGATGGATTCAGAGTGGACATACATGAATATTCCACCCTGAAGTCCTCACCTGCTCCTCCTTTAATGCTGAACACTTGCAAATCTGAGACCAGAAAATTGGACAGGGTTCTTTGGGCCAACAAATGACTTACTAAGGAATCCTTACTAAAAAATGGAGGCAAAAAGCTTTTAAATCACTTTCTTCCCTGTACTCTTTTCCCAGTTTATGATGTCCCTTTTCATCTCCTTTCCTTATAACTGGTTTCAAATCTCTCCTCCTCACACTGTGAAACAAGCCTAATTCAAAATAGTTCCAGGATACTTCTAAATAGTTTTTAATAAACAAGGAACATGCACCTGGGTATTGTATTTTTTCTTGCTTGCTCCCACATCTTTGCACAGAATTTGTCTTCAGTCAATATTAAAAGCAACATCTGGAAAAGGCAACAATTCCTGAGTATAAACCCAAAGTCACTGAGCTGTTACTCATTTTCCTGCCTGCAAGTTACTCATTTTCCTATGCTTAGGGAGGAAGGGCCATTAGGATTGATGCAACTGGGCAGACACACAAGTTTTTGCATTTATTCCCTCTGAAAAAAAAAATCTAAAAAATGCCACTTCAATTTTTTTTAACCTCAGGGCTGAGTTTTGCCAGGTTCAGGGTAGCAGGAGGACACCAGCCAGGCTCAGTTTGGGATGACCATGAGGAGGACAGAGCAAGGTTTGCTGTGGTCCTTTGGTAAGAAGGGGACTTCCAGAGAATGGGCAAAGCCAATGCAACTTTTGCCTCTGAGCAACAAAACCAAAGCAACCCAGCAAAACAAAACCTCACTGACAACCAGCATAGTTTCCATCTGAGAAAAACTCTGATGCACAAAAGCTTTACAGCAAGCAGATGACAAGGCAATAAAAAGTGCATTCAGATCTTTGGATGTCACCCTGTCACATTACTCAGTGTTCTGGCAGGATTTGCCAGGCAGATAAATGCAAGCAGCTCTCTGGGACAAATTCAGCCATTTAATTGCTAGTTCCATCATCACTTTCAAGTCCCCCTTTTATTCTCATAAGGATTTATTCACAGTAGATGTAATCCTGTTTGTAGCCATGTCCTACAAAACTGCAGATGCACCTCAGTGTTATTCCAGCTGGAATTTTGGGAATTAAACTCCTCTTGGATTGAGCCTTCTGGGGCCCATTGATTAAAACCTCATAACAGATTTTTAAAGGCTTGAAACTGAAGGTCTGTAGTAAAATGGCAGCAATAAAACACCACTCCAGTGTGTCAGAAAATTAAATTAAAACTATGTGTGAAATTAAACCTAGGTGCACAGCCAAAGCCAGAAATGAAATATAGAGGACTCTACAGAACCAGAACATAAAGAGACTGAAATCTGGGCAGCCTTGAAGCCACTTAAATTTGAGCAGACAACAAATTCTGATTTAGGATTCTTCTTACAAAGAAGGAAAATACAAATTAGGATTTAGGATTCTTCTTCACTCTGGATGGAAAGCACCACAATCACAGGATCCACTGCTGTTTCCATTGGTGTTTTGAGAATTTTGACAGCCTGACCCTGCAGGTGTTGTGCCCAAAGTGGTTTTTCTCTGGGCCAAGCCTTTATTTTCTGCTGGATCACCTCTGGCTTCTCCTCCAGCACCTGCTGAAAGCAAAGGAGCAGAAAGCTGGCAGAGAGCATGGAGCTGGCACCAGGATCCCATCACAGGAAAATTCAGCTACTGGGTGAACTCTTAGAGCATCCCCAGAGGTTGAATGGTGTCTGGGAGTTCTGCCACTGCCTGCCCCATCCATCCCATCACTTTAACATTTAATGCATGAAGCAAAGTGAAGTTCAGTCAAGTGCAAAGAAACACAATGATTTCTTCCTCTCTTGTTTAGCAACACTCAATTTTTCAAGCATTTTACAATGCTCACTAAATAAACCACACAATTGATCAATGAACATGCAAATCCTTAGTGTTAATGATGCCATAGCAGTCAATCTTTATAGAAACAGAATAAAAAGTACTAATAAAATGATAGAAGTCCATAGGAACTATGTGAAACTCTGTCTCAGCCAATGTTAGTTAATCCTAGCTATTTAAACTTGAATTATCACCAGAATCTCTAAAGACCTGTGTGTTTATCCCAGATTATGACTGGTTTATTGCATCCCATTCTTGCAAAATTAGTGACATTTTATACTGAGTATTATTTATTCTCATTTGCATGGTGCACAGACTGTACTCAGAAATTTCTCAGTACTCAGAGAATTGTTTTTTAACATTAACAACATCACTTAAGCTCATTCCATTTTTCACAGAAGTGCTCCCATGACAAACTATTAGAAAAGCCTGGCTCTCAAATTCAAGTGAGTAAAATGAATCCTGAGCTTGACTGTGAAAAGGATTCAACTGCCCTTGTCTGTACTCACAAAAAAGGGCACACGTCCTCTGAAAGAGGTCACATGTGGGCCCTAAGAATCCCACAGGGATATAAACTCCTGGTAAAGCAAATATAGCAAGGAGAACCAAGATCTCCTCAGGAAACTGCCTAAACTAGTTACTCAACTCACTAGTTCCCTGGTTAGCTGCCCAGGGTCAGGTGTCACCATGATGAGGCAGGGTCCCTGACTCCATATACCTTTTTTATCTTTTTTTTTTCCTTTCTTTTTTCTTTTTTTTTTTTTTTTTTTTTTTTTTTTTTTCTAATTCTGGAAAGCAGCTGGTTTTTTAAAGTGTTTTCAAAATCATCTTCAACACAGAAAAAGACTTAGAGGGAGAAGTTTCTACCCAAATCCATCACTCTGAACAGATCCATTGTGTTGATAGAATTTTTGCCAGCAGTAACACCTGGTAAGCTAAAAGGTTAAATACCAACCTTCAAGTGATTTTTTGAGAGCAGCAAAGACCTATTTTTCTGAAACAACAAAAAGATGAGGCCCTAGAAGTCATTACAGAGCACGGATTCTCTTTCAAAATTCCATATTTTATGCCCTGCATCTCTAAGTCTCCCAAATGCCACAACTCTGTTAAATTTAATCATATGAAAGCACTGGATAACTAATATAAAATAGAATGCCCTCAGACATTATTTTCTATCTTTCAAAACCTACAAGCCTTGGCTGATGTTGCAGGCTAATTGTAACCAAAAAAGCCTTGGTGCCATTCTGAGAAGCAATAGGGAAAATTTGAGTTTTTTCAAGTCCTTAGAAGACTTGTTTACTGAGTGTCACTCAGGCTCAGCCATCAAACCAACTGATAAATAAATACACAGACTCTGACACACTTATTTTGGGAGTCTGGAAGAGACCCACTGCCTGGCACAGCTGGTGAGGACACTGTTCTCAGCCCTAGATTCATAGAATTATAAAATGTTTGGGGTGGAAGGGACCTTAAAGCTCCTCCAGTCCCAACCCCATGGGCAGGGACACCTCCCACAGCCCAGGGTGCTCCAAGCCCCATCCAACCTGGCCTTGAACAATTCCAAGGAGGGGGCAGCCACAACTTCCTTGGGCAACCTGGGCCAGGGTCTCACCACCCTGAAATTAAAGAATTTCTTTCCCTTAATTTAGAGAATTTCAGTCCTAAACTTGTGTCCTCCTGCTCAGTCTTGCCAGGTCGTGGCAGCCTCTCTATAAAACAGGGTCAGGGCTTTTTGCAGACCAAGCTGGAGGGATATGATGGGATATTTCTCTCTCTTCTTTTTTTTTTTTTAAGGAAGGGACCTTAAAGCTCCTTCAGTCCCAACCCCATGGTCAGGGACACCTCCCCCAGCCCAGGGTGCTCCCAGCCCCATCCAACCTGGGCTGAGACCCTGCCAGGGATGGGGCAGCCACAGCTTCTCTGGGAAACCTGGCACAGGGGCTCAGCACCCTCAAATTAAAGAATTTCTTCCTAATATCCAACCTCAATCTCCCCTCTCCAAGTTTTAACCCATTTCCCTTGTCCCCCCGTGTCCAAAGCCCTCCCCCAGCTTTCTTGGAGCCCCTTCAGATATTGGGAGGTTGCTCTGAGCTCACCTGGGAGCCTCCTCTGCTCCAGGCTGAACAACCCCAATCCATCTCAGTTGATTCTCTCAGATCACACAGAGAAGGGAAGGGACAGCAGATCCCTTCTGGCACCTCAGCCAAGCCTACAAATGCCAGCCTAGCTGGCTATGGGGTGTCTGCTGACTTCTGCCAGCCCAGAGATGGCACCCCAAGCTGTAGCAGCTACTACAACCTTCCAGAGATCCTCTGTAGTTACTACAGCTGTGAGCAAACCCAGCACAGCATCCTTTTGATGCTAACATAATGTGGTTCAGCAAGCCTAAAACAGGTAGGCTGGCTTCTGGGTGGTTTTTTTTCTCCTTTGGCAACACCTCTTCACCTCTTTTCCTTTCAAAGCACCTTTTCTTTGGGGTTTTTCTATTTTTGGGGGACATGTGCTGAAGCTCTGGCTGCCAGCAGCTGCTCTGCAACCTCGAGAACCCTCGCCTTAGATCCAGACTCCAGCACCATAAAAAATAAATAAACACTCCCCAGATGAGTGTTTATTTAATTTTTACACATATTTTACAAGACAGAAATCCCAAAGGAATTCTGTTCTGGCTAACACTGGCTAAACAAACGAAGGGATAAATCTCCAGCATGGGAAGTGTTTGCTTCAAATTCATCCACACTGTTTCAGATCCTTTACTTAAGTACCCACTGGAGCATCATGGAGAGGAAGAGCTATTAATAATTATTGCTTTGATTCAAAAATAGATTATATAAAGGAACGTGTAATCCTCTTAGTGAGGATATGTCTGTCTTTCTTATGCTGACTGCTTCTCTTTTGAAATCCTTTTGGGCCTCAGTTCAGTCAAATACTTAAACACAGTGCTTAAGGTAAAGCAGAATCTGTTTCCACAGGATCTGAGGAGTGTTTGTGGGTGATTTACTGAGTCACAGCCTGGATCATTAATGCTTCAAGTTAAACATTTTTCCAAAGAAAAAGAAATCAGGAAACTAAAGGAGATTATCTGAAGTTTCTTTCACTGAGAGGGAGGAACATTGAGGAAGGCATCAAAGCTCTGAATGGATCTGAATATTTTAGAGGCTTCATTCTTAGGGTATTTGCCTGGCAGTCCTAATCCAGGTTTACAAAGCCCAGTTCTGAAGAGGGTGAAAAAATTAAAGCCAAAATTCAATAGTTATGAAAAAACCAACACAAATAATCCACACTAAGCTGGCAATCAGTCTGATGTAGCAAACAGCAGCTAACACTGGCTTTCCAGTTTCCTATGAACTGACAGATATAACAAGGAGTTTGCTTCTTTTCTTTCCCTCTTCAGATTTACCATCAAACCCATGTAACCCACTCTGTCATTTTCCAAGCACCTTCTTGCTACACATCACCACCCAAAAAATAAGAAAAATAAATAACAAAGAGGCAGAGAATTAAAGAAGATGCAAAAATTAAAGTCAGATCCACTCAGAGATGCAGACAGATGTGAGCCAGACCCTTTAGTGGAGTAATGTCAATTTACACCTAGTAAAGCCTGGGCAAAAATATTTCTATGTGAAAGGAACATTTAAGCCTCCAAAATCAGCACAATGAAAATCAAGTTGCCATCATATAATGAGAATGAAAGCATACGAGTTATTAAAATGGTTTTCCCATAATAGGCTTCACTTTTAGCAAGGTTAATACATGTCTCCACAGGAGCTTTGCCAAGCAAGGATAACACCAGTTCTTACCTGAGCTTTTATTTGTTTTGTTTTGTCTGCTCTTTACTTGCTCAGTCCATAAGGTAGGATAACGAGATGCTATATCTGGAAAAGAAACAGCAGGACAAAGCTTGTAAATGCTACTACTTTTTTTTTTTTTTTTTCTATTTTTTTTAAGCTATTAGCATAATAAGTGGCCAATTTTAAAGACATTTATAATAAGAAAATAAGAAAAGGGCCCACTGGTTTCTATCAGTAGACTTAAAATCTTTATTCGTGCAAAGCCCCAAATAGTTCCTCTCTTATCCCATCCGTACAAGTGATTGCAATAAATACTTGGAGACTGAAATTATCTCTAACTGGAATAAAAATTTCCCAGTGTGGCCCCCAAATGTGTCACAACTTCAGCTCAGATTCTGAGAGATGTGCAGCAAGTGCTGAGGCAGCCACAAAATGAGGCTGACACTGCATGCAAGCCTTGAGCCTTCCACTTCCAGAGCTCTGCATTTCCCCAGAGGGAAATCAGCCTGACAGAACACCACTAGGCAATGTGCTGAGGAGAGAATTTACCCTTTAACATCTTTATTTGCCCAGTTTTAATCCACACCCTGGCTCAAGTTTAAACCCTAAGTAGTGACAATTAATATTTGCTATCACTGAGCTCCGTGGCTGCAGCATCACCCCAAAGCTACCACACCAAAGTCATTGCTTGTAAATAAAAACTGAATTTGCTCTCTTTATCTGGGAAAAGATGCAGATGCTTGCAATTTCTTGCAATTTCTTGCAATTTCTTGCAATTTCTTGCAATTTCTTGCAATTTCTTGCAATTTCTTGCAATTTCACCCTAACTCCAAAGCAGCATTTGAGCTGGTGGTACAAGCTCCAGCCTGTGCACTTGCAGTGCCCAACCTGTTGATGCTCACCTTCTTCATCACCTTGAGGCTGAGTCTCCAGGGCAGGAGCTGAGGCATCATCTGAATTCAGAATGGAAAAGATTTGCAAGGAGACTACAATTATGAGAGTAAGCTAAATAAGTGCACATAGGTGACAGATACTCATGATTTGCACATAGCCCCGGCCCCTAAACAAACGATTCCAGCATCACTTCCAGGTGCTACCCAGCATAAATATCTGCAGATTATGGACTAAAAATGGATGGCTTCTGAAGTTCTGGCTGAGAAAATGACTGCAGGGTATTTAACGAGGCCTGAAGTGATCCCATCACTCCCCAGATAATAATTCTTCACTGCTAATGCTGCCCGGGGATACCTAGAGGTCATAAGTGAACTAAAGAAGCAATAAGATAAATGTATAGGAGGGGTGAGACCTGGGAAAGCAAAAGCAGTCTGGGGCAAACGAGTGGCTGCAGACATGCTGACACCTTAAAATGAAAGGCAAGTTTCTCTTGGCACAGCAGGATCTGTTTAAGAGTCAAGCAGATTTTCCAAGCAAGATTCACAGATTAGGGAACCAAAACTTTGTGTAATTCTTATCCTCCAAACAGCCATCTCCATCCATCCACTACCAAACCACTGCTGCAAGAAAAGGGGGAGGAAAGTTGGCAGGACTGGTGAGAGGATGTGGGTGATTTTAGGTTCAGTGGGGGTCGTGCTGGAAAAGAAAAATTCAACACGAGAAATCATTCAAGTCAGCGTTTGGTGAGAAAAGGGGATACCCAAAGGCCTATCTGAACATCATTATGGTTTATATTATTTAAAATTATTTCAGATATTGGTTAAATATGGCTTAGTGGGCTCTGCTAGGCCACATTTTCCAGTCATTGCTCCAGCATCATGGAGCTCACTCCAAGACCAGAGATGTCCCCAGCAAACAGCATCTTAAAACACCATAAGACAGAGTTTTATGAGCATTTCTTGCAGTTGCACAACTGCCTCCCAGACCAACATACTTTCCAGATGGTTTTCCTGGCATTTTCATGGAAACTGGAAAGGAACTGAGGAGCTTTGCCTTGAATTTAGCCCTACCAGGGTAGGAGTGAGCAGGTTTAAGGCTCACACACCACCTGTGTCCATTGCTTCTTGCTGCTGCAATGCAGAACATCCTCCTCCTCTTCTCTTTCTTGTCACCATCACAGCTGGCAGGTTTTTTGTGTGGTTTTGTGTTTTTTTTTTAACCTGTATTGTATTTATTCAGATCCTCCAGAGGATCTGGAGGCCACAGCCTAATTCCCAGCCCATCCAGATGCCAGGGAAATCAGGACTGGAGGTCTCAGATTTCACCTCATTCTTCAGTCAGGGTTCAGCAGCTCAGTCAGAGAAATATTCTGAACAAGTAGGATATATGTGGGAGTTCACTGGGTTCAGAGCTGCAAATGAAAGTCCTGACCTAAAGCAAATGGGTCACTCAAGGTTAATGGAGCCCACAAATTGTCTGGAAATACATGAAGCAACAATTTTCCAGTACTTTGTAGCCATCAGCCTTTAGGGAAGCACTGATTTTCTAAAACCTAAGAGTGCAGCACTTGATTTAAACGTTGTGCATACTGCAAGGAAGCAAAAAAATCCTATAAAAAAAAATATTTCAGTTCTATTTATAATGGACAAAACAGACAAAACAAAAAATATTTCAGTTCTATTTATAATGGACAAAACAGATAGCTATTAAAATTAGCACTCATACGAGCAACTCATTTAAAATTAATTTATGCCCTGGTAACAGACAGCAACGTTTCAAATGTTATTTTCAGCTGAATTTTTTTTAAGTGCTTGGAGAGTTCATACTTTAATTTTTTTTAAAGCAGAAGCAACTCCTTTATTTAAATCTACCAGCTCTGTTGGAGTTGCACCAGATTCTGGCCTGCCAGCAAAATACACACCCTGACCTATCTCTAACAACAACAATCAGCTGGCCATGAATTTAAATTATTGGATAAATTAATCATAAGAGAGAGCAAAGTGCTGGGTCCAAGATGACTGGAGAACTGACTGCCATGGAAATAGAGGGAGGGCTCCAGTTCCAGAGGTTTTGTGACTGCAGAATGCTGCCCTTATCAAGCAGACAGAATAATCTGTCCTCCAGGGCAAGCAAAAAGGATGGGAAAATATTTCAGAGTGAGGCTATGGGAAGAAAAGTTGTTTTCTAGACAGCACAAAGCAGCAAAGTCTGGAGGGATGAGTAGAAAAATAGAATTTCTGTGGATGTATGGATACATGCAGGCATAAAATTAATATGCAATGCAGAAATACAATTAATAGTGTGTATTCATATGTATTATACATGTATAATACATTATTAATAGATATTAGAGATGTATAATAAATTATTAATATATATTATTAATCTAAACTGATGGAAAATACAATGCAGAAATACAATTAATAGTGTGTATTCATACATATTATACAGTTATAATACATTATTAATAGATATTAGAGAGGTATAATAAATTAATATATATTATTAATCTAAACTGATGGAAAATGCAATGCAGAAATGCAATTAATAGTGTGTATTCATATATATTATACAGTTATAATACATTATTAATAGATATTAGAGAGGTATAATAAATTATTACTATACATTATTAATCTAAACTTATGGAAAATACAATGCAGAAATACAATTAATAATGTGCATTCATACATATCATACATGTGTAATACATTATTAATAGATATTAGAGATGTATAATAAATTAATATATATTATTTATCTAAACTGATGGAAAATACAATGCAGAAATATCATTATTAATGTGTATTCATATGTATTATCCATGTATAATACATTATTAATATATATTAGAGATGTATAATAAATTAATACATATTATTAATCTAAACTGATGGAAAATGCAATGCAGAAATACAATTAATAGTGTGTATTCATATATATTATACAGTTATAATACATTATTAATAGATATTAGAGAGGTATAATAAATTATTAATATATATTATTAATCTAAACTGATGGAAAATACAATGCAGAAATACAATTAATAATGTGCATTCATACATATTATACATGTGTAATACATTATTAATAGATATTAGAGATGTATAATAAATTAATATATATTATTAATCTAAACTGATGGAAAATGCAATGCAGAAATGCAATTAATAGTGTGTATTCATATATATTATACAGTTATAATACATTATTAATAGATATTAGAGAGGTATAATAAATTATTAATATATATTATTAATCTAAACTTATGGAAAATACAGTGCAGAAATACCATTAATAACGTGTATTCATATATATTACACATGTATAATACATTATTAATATCTATTAGAGATGTATAATAAAATAATATATATTATTAATCTAAACTGATGGAAAATGCAATGCAGAAATACAATTAATAATGTGTATTCATATATATTATACATGTATAATACATTATTAATAGTTATTAGAGATGTATAATAAATTATTAATATATATTATTAATCTAAACTTATGGAAAATACAATGCAGAAATACAATTAATAATGTGCATTCATACATATCATACATGTGTAATACATTATTAATAGATATTAGAGATGTATAATAAATTAATATATATTATTAATCTAAACTTATGGAAAACACAGTGCAGAAATACCATTAATAATGTGTATTCATATATATTATACAGTTATAATACATTATTAATATCTATTAGAGATGCATAATTATTAATATATATTATTTATCTAAACTTATGGAAAATACAATGCAGAAATACAATTAATAATGTGTATTCATATATATTATACATTTATAACACATTATTAATATATATTATGGATCTATAATAAATTATTAATATATATTATTAATCTAAACTTATGGAAAACCACAGTGGTGTGTTCTACACCTCTTGGAATTTCCATAATTTCCATTCAAAGGACTACTGAGATATTTACCTGCTTTTCCTGCACCTTCTCGTTGGGGCAGCTTCTCACTCACTGACCCTGCAATTGGGAAAGAAATTAAGCAGAAAAAAAAAAAATGTTATTTTAACTTTTAATATATTTTATAACACAGTTCAGCTTTAATGATTAATTCATGGGGGTTTTTTTCAGCAATAAAATTCTTCCCTTGCAAAACAGAAAATTTTGCTTTTTCTGCTGCATTACAGAACAACTTTAAAGTGGTGTTAAAGAGCCACAAGGGGTAATTAAAATGCACAATTCTCACTCAATTCTTACTGTGTTGTCCCTTCATCCACAAACCTGTTTTAATGAAAGAAAAACAAAACTATTTGACAGATGCTCAAAAATAGGTGAAATATTTTAGTTGCCTTAATTTTCTTTATTTATTTCCCTCTGGAATAGAGAAATTCATTGGGTTTAAAACAAACAAACAAACAAACAACAAAATAAATAAAATAAAATAATAAAATAAAATAACCCCCCCCCCCAAAAAAAAGAAAAAGGAAAAAAAAAACCCACCAAAACCAAACACCCTAAACTTTGTAGCACTATAAATCTTTTGGAAAAGAAGATTTTTAAATAAAAGAATCCCCAAAATCCCAGACCTTGTGGGATGGCTGAACTTCAGCACAAATCTCAGTCAGTGGGAAGACAACAAACATCCCAAATCTGATTTAAAAACCTCCATAAGAGAACCCATGACAAAGCAGCCATGCTGGGGTTACCACCTGAAGGCTTCAGCTTTTTTCCCAGCTTTTATAAATCCATATTAAAAAAATATTCTTGTTTAAACCCGTTTCCTTTTTTGGTGGTAATGTGTTTATTTGGTTTTTTTTTTTGTTTGTTTGAATCACCAAAAATTCAATATACTCAGTAATGTATTAGTATTGATTCAGACAGGAAAAAAATCCCATTATTATTGTAGGAAAAAGCCATTATTATTGTAGGAATTACATCCAAGAGTGTTTGTGATAACTTGTTTTAAACAGACTGCAATAATAATTTGTTTTGTTCACTCAGGAGGAGTCAGATTCTTGCACTGAAGTTACCTGAAGCCAAAAGATCTGAGGGTTTTTTGATACTTGGCTTGAATTTGATAAGAGGCTCAGCTTGAACTCCAATAAGATGTTCCAGTTTTAGGAAATGTTGCCTACAAAATTACAGGTTGTTTATTTTTTTTTTTTTTCTAGTTGCATTAAATTACAGTGATCCAATCTTCCCTTGAATTTCACCCACTAACAACCAACCCTGAAGTTTCTCAATTTAATGTTGATGCTGGGGTATAATTACAATTCTCTGGTAAATACTGAGAGTTTAGGTCTGATTCTCATCCTCACTAAAGCAATTTACACCAATTTATGGGCAGAAATGAGGTGTCAGCCTGGGGAAGAGGTGATGAATTGCCAGGGACAGTCTCTGAGCACTAAAAAGTGTTAAAAAAAGCCTCAGTTGGACACCAGTGTTGCCTCTCCATGTGCATCCAGATCCACTATGAAAAATTGAATTTACAAGTCAGTTTATACCAAAGCAATTTAAAACATTGCCAAAATTTATACAATATTCCATAGCTTAAACCAAAGGCAGAATTTTTTTTTCAGATGACATTAACACCAAGAGGCTTCCAGATAACTCCATCTGTATCTGAAAAGGTGAGAAATAATGATTAAATGTATTTGTGTGCAGTCAGGGAGAAGTGGAGTTTTTTTACTGTGCTATGGTCTTTTTTTTTAACCTAAATATTGATTGAAAATTGATGGATGAAGAGAGTGGCATTAACAAAACCCAGCTTTATGACAGTGAATATAATAGAATCTCATTTCATTATGAAATTCGATGGATAGTAGAAAATTAGGGCCACTTGGGCTGTCAATTTTTTAATAATCTTAAGAAGAGAACAAAAACAGTCCCAGAATTTAACAAAAATGGTCACAGAATTTCCTACAGAGGGAAATCTGCACTTTTCATACAATTTCACCTGAATTTTTGAATTAATGGAGCAGAAACTTTTAATTTCTCCAAGCTGGAGGTCAGCAGGGGCTCTGAGCTTCTATCAGGTTGGTTTTTTTCCTACTATTTTTTGACTTTGTTTGAGGTAGAATTCCTTCTAGCTTGAATTGTGAGAGGAAGAATTTTTTAAGTTTCTAGGAAATAGTATCTTCAATACTCACATTTTTAGGCAAGTTCAGCTTTTAAGTTTTCAGTGTACTATTAACAACCAGCTCACCAGATAAATACACGTAGGGGAGGTGTCCAGGCAAGGAAAGAAATTATTTTAAAAAGAAGAACCAATCCCCTTCTACTTTGCACATTCCCTTTGCCATCTCTGCATTTATGATTCTGATGAATTTAAAAAAAAAAACAACTATAGATTTATGCCTTAATTATTGCAAACCCCTCAGTTCTGCCCAGTTTCAGCCCAACAGCTGCTGAGCCCCAATAAATCTCCCAGGGAGCTTGAGGTGAGTTTTTTGTTTGTGATTTATCACGTCCATTTCTGATAGCTCTGATCTTGTGTGTCTGGGCTTCAAAAGAGGAGGTGAGTGGCTTCTATTACCCAGATTAAATAAAAAATTCTGATCTCATGGTAAAGACTATTTGGTATTTAATCACTGAGTGCAGGTATCAAAAAGCAGGACAGTAAATTCCCCATATGTCTGGCTGTATTTAAAGGGAAATTACTGGGTATTGGGAGAGAATTGGATAATCCAAGGGTGGATGTTTGCCCTGCTACTTAAAGCAATGAAATGGAAACTTTATGAATGAAATGGAAACTTTATAGCCTTGCTAAATATCTTAATTGCTAAATATCTTAATTAATTATTGCTAAATATCTTAATTTTTTTATAAGACTATAGAAACAGGAGGAGCACTGAATTTTAACAAGTGCTTGTGTTTCAGCTATGAAGATGATAGTGGCATCTTAATTGTAAGGTAGTAAAACTGCTCCAGAGAATACTAAATCCTGTATCCACACCTCTCCATCCTCACTGGAAAAAGCCCAGAACAGTCAATATGGCACAAAACCCCTGCAATGGGTGAACATTGTATTTTCCAAGGACAACTTAACACCTGCTTTTCAATTTCTGCCCCATTTCCCAGGACTCCAGGCCAGTGGAATTTCTGCACTTCCCTGCTGGGCTGATAACAGAGATGGGGAGTTGTAAAAATGTCTTTCTGACATCTGGTGTTCTTTAGTGAAAGCAATGGGGGGACATTCATCATTTTTAAGAAGCTTTCTATTTAATGCTGTCATGGGAATGTGTTTGATTTACTCTCCTCACCACTGCTCCCACCCCCATGGAGTGAAATGGCATCCTGAGATTTATCATGTGTGTTTTAGCACTGCCAAGTGTTGGTGTGGGAATAGCTGGGAAGGGTGGAAAAAGAGCCTCTTTCAGGTAAAGATGTTGTAAGTGAAGCAAAGGTTTCAACATGAAAAGTTTTTAACAGTTGGAGAGTCCTGTATTTTAAAAATGTTCCTTAGAACCTTCATCCTTCCACACTTGGTGCCTCCAGGAAATAAACTTCAATAAGAGCAGCCAGAACCAACTCATTGAGCACAAAATTGCTCAGACCCCTCTTGTAGATACATAAAATAAAAGAGATGTGACACCTTTCTGTCTCAGGACCTGAGGAAACCTTAGGAAGCATCAAGTTATCCAGTTAAACAATATTCATACTTAAAGTTCCAGGTGGATTGTTTGACCTTACTAATGCTGTGATATTCCAAAATAAATGTGAGGCACAGACAGGGAACAGAGAAACCCAACTGCCCATCCTAAATTCTGCTCCACATTTTCTCTATTAGAATCCAAGTTCTTCCAGGCTCTCATGCTCCTCTTTCCTATTTCTGGATATTCCTCAAAGTCAGAGGTGGTTCTACTGGGAGAAAAAGGAAAGGCAAGAAATTATCCCAGAATTTAGGAACAGCACAGTTGATCAGACACATGTTCAAAGCTCATCTGAAGTTACTGAAGGATTAAGGTGGAACTGAGACACTGGAAAGAGAAATTGTCACACATTCCATGCTGTCACATTTCCAGGACAAACCATCACCCAAGGGTGCTCACCAGTGGCTCTACCTGTCATCAAAATTATAAAGGGAAAAGGTGGCAAAATGCAATCCTGGGATTAAAAAAAAACCTGGCACCTGCAAACCAGGAAATCTGGAAAAATGCATTGCAGAATCCACAGAAACAAGTGAAAATCTGGAAATGTGGTGATGTCAGGAGGCCACTGCTAGAGCAAAAAATAGCAAGGCAATGCCTGGAGCCACCCCAGGGGTCAGGCTGCCCAGGAGCATCCCTGAAATACCAGTTAGGAGAGGAGTACATCCACCTAACTGCAGCACCCCATGAAGGCTTTGGATTTAACTCCTGTGCACAGTGGTACTAAAGACACTAGGAAAGAGAAAAACATTATAAAAGAGTATAAAAGAGAATAAAAGAGAATAAAAGAGCATAAAAGAGAATAAAAGAGAATAAAAGAGAATAAAAGAGAATAAAAGAGAATAAAAGAGAATAAAAGAGAATAAAAGAATATAAAAGAATATAAAAGAGAATAAAAGAGTATAAAAGAGAATAAAAGAGTATAAAAGAATATAAAAGAGAATGAAAGAGTATAAGAGAATAAAAGAGTATAAAAGAGAATAAAAGAGTATAAAAGAGAATAAAAGAGTATAAAAGAGTATAAAAGAGTATAAAAGAGTATAAAAGAGAATAAAAGAGAATAAAAGAGTATAAAAGAGAATAAAAGAGAATAAAAGAGAATAAAAGAGAATAAAAGAGAATAAAAGAGAATAAAAGAGAATAAAAGAGAATAAAAGAGAATAAAAGAGTATAAAAGAGGAGTATAAAAGAGTATAAAAGAGGAGCATAAAAGAGTATAAAAGAGGAGCATAAAAGAGGAGTATAAAAGAGAATCAGTGGTGTTTTGGATGTAATGTATAATACATTACAGTCCTGGAGACAAAAAAAAAAAAAAACCAAAAAAAATCAACAAACAACCTGCTATAGTAAACAGATGGCAATTTTACCCATCTATTGGGAAATGGAAGAAGGGTGCAGTTGTGCTTCAGGCTTTCATTCTGCAATGTAAGAGCACTTTTGCCTTATTATCCCACAGAATTTCTCTGCTGAGTGAGGTTTCTCCAGACCTCTTAAAACTGAGCCTGTAGCCACCACTACTACAAAATCCCCCAGCACTTCAGATCTTTTTCCAGACTCTTTTGTTGCTGGGCTTCTTTCCTGAGGGACAAAGAAGGGATGAGGGACTGCAAGAAACCTGGGGAGGGACTTTTTGGAAGGGTGTCTGGTGATGGGACAAGGGGAAATGGTTTTAAGATGGGAGAGGGGAGATTTAGGTTAGATATTAGGAAGAAATTTATTACTATGAGGGTGATGAGACCCTGGCACAGGTTTCCCAGGAAAGCTGTGGATGCCTCATCCCTGGAAAAGTTGAATGCCAGGCTGGATGGGGCTTGGAGCATCCTGGGCTGGTGGGAGGTGTCCCTGCCCATGCAGGGGTTGGAACTGGATGAGATTTGAGGTCCCTTCCAACCCAAACTGTTCTAGGAGAGCAGCAATATAAGTTGGGAAGGATATGTGCAAATATTCCCAAAGGGTCTCATAACAACTGGAAAATTACCCAGTTGTAATTTTTGCTCTTTCATGAAGCAAAATCAGACTGCCAACTCACCTGGGCCCTGGAGCAGTCTATTTGTCTCTGAGCTACTAAATTAAATTAATACTAAATTAAACCCCTGTGCTGCTCTCATCTTTCTTCTTTGCATTTCTGTAAAGCTAATTTTCCCTCCCCACCCCTGCAGAAAGGAGCAGTCTGGCACTTTCTCTGCCAGGCAGATGAATAAACCTTGGAGAAGAACCATGGCTTGGTTCCTGCAGACACAGAATAATTCTCATACTTATCTACTGATTAACCCAGAACCACCCTGCAGCTTCTCCTTGGAAATCCTGAATGCAAATGGAAATAGTAAAAGCACCATAACCAACCCAGCAGCATTTTGAGGCCAACATAATGCCATGGCTTGGGATAATTTGCCAAGCAATTACTGGACTTTCAGCACCAGCAAAACCCTTTTTTCACTGCTGTCAGGGAAAGGGAGGAAGCTACAGAATGGATTTTGGAGAGAAAGCAATGAAAGCACAGGGTTAGGGATGCCCTGGTTCTGGAGATGTAAAGCACCTCTGGTCAAGAAGCAAAAAATGCAATCCTAACCATGTGTCTTCTGAAGATGTCATCCAGCTATAAAAAAAAAATAATCACATCTAAATGAATGCACATTATTCTCTATCTTAAGGCTTCTAAACACACCAAATTATCCTTCAAATTGACTGTCATCCCACAGTGACTTTTCAGGATTAGTCTGAAAAGTACTTTCTGGCAAATGTTCAACTGCAGCCAAGGTGCATGGAATAATCTGTAAATCATTTAAACAAGACAGGCCCTAAACTTGGAATTAACTTTTCATAATCTTCACTGAAACTTCTCAGTGTGCTCTTCCTTCCTCCATCTTTTTATTAAAAGCATCAGCACTGGATGCTTGGATGGAAGGAGATCAGATCAAGTGAAATCCCTCAAAGGCTCTAATCAACTTTTTTCTTTTCCACTTTATTTCTATTACAGGTTGACTTTTTAAAGCTATTTCCTTCACTCTCAAGCAGAGAGTAGTGCTGCAGCACAAAAAAAAAAGTGCAACATAGAGTTTAAATATTTCCATGCAACTCTGCCAGCCTCAAGGATGAAAAATAGCAATTCCCCAAAATGGGGATTCATATTTATTATCAGTGTCAATGAAATGGGGTCAGAAGCAAGCTCCTAAAAACCAGTTAACCTGTCAAAGAGCAGTACACATGGCAATGAGTCTGATTTACCAATTAATTTATATAATTGATTCCATTTGGTTCTTAATATTTTGTTTCATTTTTATTCCCTCATTCATGGGATTTGCTGTGAGTCTTCTTTCCTTTGGCTTTTTATCACAAATCAGGACCTCCACAATCTGTATTTTGGTGTGGTTTATTTTCCATCCTCTAAATACTTAAAAAGGCAAAGCTCTCTGGGTTTTTTTGCAATGGGTTTACATCCAAGAGAGTCTCAGCAAAAAAGAAAGGACAATCTCAGCAAGTCATTTGCACAGCTTTGTACACTGACCCACAAATATCACCCAAATAATCACTGCAGAAAACACCTGCAATAGTTGGATTACAGTACAAATGAAGCAGATGGAGCACAGGAAAGTTTAGGCTGGAAGATTTCAGGATGGCAGCCCTTGTGGCCAAGAAGGCCAATGGCATCCTGGGGTGCATTAGAAAGGGTGTGGTTAGTAGGTCAAGAGAGGTTCTCCTCCCCCTCTATTCTGCATTGGTGAGGCCACACCTGGAGTATTGTGTCCAGTTCTGGGCCCCTCAGTTCAAGAAGGACAGGGAAGTGCTTGAAAGAGTCCAGCGCAGAGCTACTGAGATGATTAAGGGAGTGGAACATCTCCCTTATGAGGAAAGGCTGAGGGAGCTGGGTCTCTTTAGTTTGGAGAAAAGGAGACTGAGGGGTGACCTCATCAATGTTTTCAAATATGTAAGGGGTGAGTGTCAGGGAGATGGAGTTAGGCTTTTCTCAGTGGTGACCAGTGATAGGACAAGGGGTAATGGGTGTAAATTGGAGCATAGGAGGTTCAAGTTGAATATCAGAAAAAATTTTTTTACTGTAAGGGTGACGGAGCCCTGGAACAGGCTGCCCAGGGGGGTTGTGGAGTCTCCTTCACTGGAGACATTCAAAACCCACCTGGACACGTTCCTAGGGGATGTACTCTAGGGGGCCCTGCTCTGGCAGGGGGGGTTGGACTAGATGATCTTTTGAGGTCCCTTCCAACCCCTAGGATTCTAGGATTCTATGATCTCAGCACTCACACAGAGTTTAAAAATCTCAGAGCCTCCTTGAGTCCTGCAAATCCTCAAGGATGGGGAGTCCACGGCTCCCTCCAACACCTCTTTCTGGCCTGAACTACCCTTCCAGGGAAGGCTTTTCATTCCCTAACCACTTGCCACAGCTGAACTCTCCTGTTCAGGACACAATTCCACAACCACACAACTCTTACCTGGGCACCTGGGGGTTTTGTGGGCCACAGCAGTGCCACTGATGGGACGACCATTGGGAGTGACACACCAGCAGTATCCTGTGTAACTATGACACTGAACCTGTTGGAAATGAGATGAACCACAGGCACCTTGTCAGGCATTTGTCTGTTACCCCACTGCCTTTATAACACCCAAGTAAAAACAGACCAGTCCAGCCACACAGGCAAAAAGGTGGAAGAATAAACCATCATCACAGCCCTACGTGTGATTCTTCATAATGAAGAGTTTATTTCAAGTGTGGCAGGTCCTTCAGAACCCAAAGGAAGAGGAAACCATTGAAATTTGTGATTGTTTGCTCCCTGTTTCAGAAGAGTGAGGTGCAGGTGTTAGGAAAACCTCACAATGATGCTCCTCAAGGGACACTGAAATTGTTCCTGAAACAGGCAACCTCCAGGTTGTTTTTTTTTTTTCTACATGGAGAACATCTTGTTCCACCCACTAAAGGAGAGAACAGAGTGCTTCTGCCAGCATTATTCATATCCCAAGCTGTCAGAAAGGAAACTCTTGGAATTCCTCTTCCAAACCAATTGCATTTCCCGTGGGGCCAGCACCACATTCCCTCACCCTGCTGAAACCCAGAGGGATTTTCCTCTGCTCACAGGGGCAGCAGAAAGTGACCTTCAGAGGGACACCTATCACAGGCCAAGCTTCTAAATGTCCCTTCTGAATTCCATGATCCAGCCTCAGTCAATCAGCCCCATATGGTCCTGCAGCAATTCAGCTGAGAATTGGGAAGAATTCTGCATGATTCAGGTTTTAGCGTGAAGATACAGGATTTCTGCTTGGGATCAGGAACAGCTCTGAAATTCCAAGCATTTTACCAGCTGATGAGTATTCAGGGGGCTACAAGAATGACTCAGCTGCCTCAGCCTAGAAGAAGAGGGAATGCAGCACAGGAACAGCAGCAAAGTTTGGCTCTTTTGCTGTCCAACTCTGAAAAAAAAGAACGGGGACTCGGCACAAAACATGAATTTTCCTTCATTTTTTTAACATCTGCGTTAGGACAAATTAAATGTTGTTTTAAAAGGATATTTCCCTCTTATTCATCCCCTGCACACACTCCTATTCTGACTTTCTGGTCACAGAGGATGCTAAATGAAAAATTTTCAACCTGGCTGTATGTGCCATCGTCATTGCACTCGGGGATAAACACTTGTTGGAATTCCTTGCGAGCTTGCTCCTGGGTGTACTTCCTCTCAGCCACACATCTGGACACATCTGGAGAAAGAGAGAAGACGAGTCAGCTGGATGATGCAACATAGGTGAAAACCTAAATTAAGAAAAAGGAAGAAGGATCCAAGAGCCACGTAAAGAGAACTGGGATTATAATCGGGGCAAACATACAGGTTTTTAGGAAACAAAACCTCTGGGCAATGTTGTCCTAATTCACCTGCATTGATTCAATAATAATAATTTTGGACATGTTTGATTCATATTATGCTAAAATTTTCTCTAACAGTTTATGATTTAGAGGTGGTACAAAGCCTACCACATGGGTTGGGGTTTTTTTGTGTTCACCATGTGGTTTCTTGCATCATCTCCTGCTTTTCTTTGCACTGGTCTCCATCCAGGACAAGGCAGAAAAACTACACAATTCTGAGTAGTATTTCTATAGTTTATGTATTATATCATCTAAAACATGTACAAGCCATTTCAGTTAGGCAGCTAAAGGGTGAAAAGAGACCCATACTGTGGGGTTTTTTTGTTTGTTTAAAGCCACTACAGCTTTTAGCATGTTGCTGATGCAGAATCAGTCCTTCAGAATCTGGTAGAGTTAAGCAGTTCCAGGACAAATGAGAATCCCAGGCAAGCCTAAGGTATTATTAATGAATTCAAGATGTGACTAACATCTGATTTAGAATACAAGCAGAGAAATTTACTGCCTCTGATCTCTGCTTTGTTTAAAGCCTGTTTGACAGTAACTGGAGAGTTCTTTCTAGGGCTGAAACTGCCCAGTTATTACCTGGGAAACACAGGTGCTGGGGGGATTCAGAAATGTTTGGTCTTAGAAAGCCCAAGGAGAGCCTTTGCAGTCCATGCAGGTTGAATCTGAACTGTGAAGCTGTTTTCATTCCCTGTTTGATACCAACTTCTCTTAAGCTAAAAGAGGGGAGATTTGGGTTGGATACTAGGAAAACAATTCTTCATCATGAGGGTAGTAAGATACTGGAAGAGGTTTTTATGGAGGTTGTTGATGCCCCAGCCCTGGAAGCTTTTAAGGCCAGGTTGGATGGAGCATCCTGGGCTGGTGGGAGGTGTCCCTGCACATGCAGGGGTTGGATCTTGATATCTAAGGTCCCTTCCAACCCAAACTCTTCTATGGGTCTATGATCTTGACAGGGTTTTCTCATATAACCCTCCCCAGCAGCATAGAGGGGAGCCAGATAAATTCCCTCTCCCCTGAGCAACCACTCTGTGCCAGTAGCATCCTGGCATCCCTGTGGAAAACCAGCAGAGAAGCTGGTCCTGCACCTGCAGAAATCCTTTCTACAGCTTAAAACCTTCACTGATTTTCTCCAGAGTTTTGGGCAACTCATCTTGCAACATTAGCATAAAAATCTCAGGACAGGGACTGGGCCTCAGCATCTGAAACCCAAATCAGGGTCCCTCTATTCTAATTTTTGTATTGATTTCCCTTCTTCTGTGCACTACTTTATTCTTCTCCCAGGAGAATTATGAGAGTCCAGACAGGTAAAATGCCCCAAAAGACAAGTTGTCTCACTTTGAAAAACCATGTTTCTGCCTTCACAATGTTAATCATATTATACTGGTTGAGGAAGGGTATTCACAGAAATGCAATATTGCCTAAAATGAACAGAAAAGTTCAACCTTCCAGAAATGTGAGGAGGAAAATAATAAGGAACTGAATTAATTGACAGTCTGGTACTTTAATAACTTTTTTCACCAAAGGAAAACCATGGGCAATGCACTGTGAAACTCAGGTAAAATCTGTCAACGTCTGCACTGCCAAAATTTTTTTTTGGGGGGGAAAAAAAAAAAAAATACATCTTAAGCAAGCTTTAGTGTCGTAAGCTTTGTTCTGAGCATGGTTTGGTTATCCAGTACTTAATAACATGTGGTTTTAATGTAGCTAGTATTTTAACTGGAAATAAATCACTCCTTTGTTGGACCTCTGTCCTCGTTTTTCTAGAATGACATGTGGTTTAAATGTCCAAAAGGAAAAGTGATATAAATTCCATCACATAAAGTCTCTGGTATAGTACCAGCAGGGCTGTAAATTATCTCCAATATTTGAATTATCACAAAAAACACGCCAGGAGAAAGAGTTCTCCAAAACTCTCCACCACTTGGTTCCTAAACAGCCTGATGCTTAAAGGCCTTTTACTTGTGAATGACCTAATGTGCTTTAAAACCAACAATGACCAATTTTAGTAAAATAGAAAATTCACTTTTGAAGCTTTATTATTTTAATTTTATAGCCATGGAAACATTTTAAAGCTGTTGGGCATTACTGTGCTCCAGTATGCCCAAAATAAACCCACGCAGAAGATATCTTATCAAGTTAAGCATCTGAAACTGTGGAGAGTCAAAATATTATTCTCAGTTTTGTTTTTTTCTTTCACCAAGGTATTACCCCAGGGGAACACTTCTGACACAGAGATGTGGTCCAGACCTCAGAGAAGAAATGCAATAGGGTGGTCAGGATAAAAAGAAGATATATGAAAACATTCTTCCTCAGAATCTTAATGAGCATTAGATTGTTAATTCAGGAGTTAAATTCCTTCCAAATAAAACACAACTGAAGCCAAAAGAAGTTACAATGCTGGGGTTTTTTTTATAATATATTAGTAAGATGACACCAGCTGAGCATCTGCCTCTGTGCCCTGGTTGCAATACCTTCAAAATTACTCTGTGGTTTCAAACAAATTTTACAAAGAAGAAGAATTGAAGAGATTTAAGTGCTGGACACTTATGCAAAATATCAGATGAAAAAGAAGGAGAAACTTAATCCTTGCCATGAGTGGGAGAAAGGCTGATCCAGGAGCTCACATCAAAGTGTGAACCAAGAGAGAGCTGGAGGGAAAATTTCAGCTCCTACCAGGCAAAAGTCAGTGATGGATGAGACCCCAAGCCACAGGGAAATGAACCTTCCATGGGGCTCCTGCTCAGTGAAATCTCACATACAAATTTAATTTTCCTCTTTATCTAGACCAGGAACTCATCAGATCAAGATAGAGACATTATTTGAAATAAGACCAAAAGGTGGTGGAGAAACTTCCCCTGGTACCTTGGTGCTGATCAATCATCCCACAGCTTTAATTTTGAACTTACAGACCCTGACCAAAGTGGCCCAAACTCTTCTGAGGTCCCTGGTGTCACACAGGTGACACCCAACATAAGAGGAGAGGGGACTGCAAGTCCTCAAGGTGCTGGAAGGACAAAAAGCAAAGCTGGGCATCACTGGGACAGATCAGTCTTGTCTCACTGCTCTTGTATTGCATTTATAGCTTTAAAAAGAAAAAAAAATAGGTTTTTTTTTAAATCTGTTTTTGTTTAAAGTTTTGGAACCACCTAGAAGAAAAATAGGGAGCTTGAAGCTGTTACTGACTCCTGACTAGAATTCCCTCTACACTTCATTTCTCACCCTAGTTTAATATTAATAAGGGAGCCAGCAGGCTCAGGCCAGACTCTGGGGTATGACCTGGTGAAAAAGGTTTCATTCTAAAACCTGCAAAAAGCTGACAAATGGAGCCTTATTTGCCCATATTCAGACCGTGGGGGAAAAAAAAACTCATTTTGCAGCTATGTAAAGCCAGCTGTAAATGTGAATTATGTCAATGTGAGGCATTATCCTCTCAGCTCCAGGTACAAAATTCTCCTGGCACAGAAGCTGAGGATGAAGATGAATGAGTTTAACTTTAACTGTAGCTCCCTAGGACTGGGTTTGCTGTCAGATTGGGCTGGTTTAGGCTGGGATGCATTTCAGCATCAATATCTTAGCTGATTGCCCCTGGTGACAGCACCAGGGCTGCAAAGGCTGCCAAAGGCTCAAAAAGCCAAATACAGCTTGGGGTGAAAAAATGGGGACAAAAAGGGGTGTGGGGGGAGTGGACAGACAGACAAAAAATTGTCAAACAAACAGAAAATTTGGAGATTCCAAAGCTTTTTGGCCAAGTATTTCTGAATTGTCCTGGTGACCAATCTGGCTCTAGACCAGTCATTAATTAAGTCATCTTAATTCAGCACTGACTTTCTATACCCAACAGGGAAGATTTTCACCTCCAAAATGAACCACAGGGGTTGGGAGGGACCTTGATGAAGCAGCACAGGGGATGCAGGATCCAAAACCAGGTTCTGTCCCACAGGACACCTGAGGGTCCTGAGCCTCCCTGGGACAGAGCTGCAGTCAAGAGGGAATTGCAGCAGCCAAGGAAATCCTGGAGAGAGATTTAACATCCCAAACAGCACCCACTTGGACCTGATTACATGCCTTATTTCCAAAGTACCAAAACCACCGAGTTTCAGAAAAATAAAACATCCACGAAGTTCCTCTCTGCTGGCTAAGCCTGGAATACTCCATCCCAGAGAGAAGTTTATTACTGCAAACTAGAAGTTTATCTTTTAAACAATGACAGAAACTCATCAAGGGTGTAAACACCATCTCTGAAGTGACATTTAATACAGATTAATTTACAGCAACTTCGGGGCTCTGCAGGGAGATCTAACCCAGATTCTCTCATGGAAATTAAACAACTTGCCAGAAGAACAGATAAATCTGCAAAGATTTTGATTTAGCTCATCTGGGATTTCTTGGCTTGCTATATATTTCAGTAAGAATGAAAGTACCTTTCCCAATCCACTGAGCAGACTTTGCTTTCAAAGAGATTACTCTGTGTCACACAAGCTTGTGCACAAAATACACTTCACAGTTTATTTATTTTGATATAGAGGAATGGAGTGTCCATCCTGAACAGATCAGAAGCGTTTCCCATTTTGTTAAAACTCTTTATAAAGTGGTTAAGCTTAATCATTGGAAGAAAAAGTTCCCTTGAGGGCTTTCCACGGATTTCTTCTATTAAAGAGAAAGCTTTTCTGAAGTCACAGAGGTGAACAAGCAGAACTGCTATAGACACAAATAATCTAAATTTCTCTCACTTTTTTCTATGTAGGTTTCCCTTCTTATGCCACCAAACCCATGCACACTTCCTTGCCCTTAAATTTTAAAATATACAGTGCAACAAGCTGCTGAAAAACAGCTACTCACCTGAGCACTGACCTGGCTAAAAATAAAGCAGAATTTTTTTGTTTTTCTTTGTTTCTTTCCCACCCTTGTGCTCTTTTGCTACCTGGCAGTGAGGTGATGAAGCTGAATGGCATCCACTGGCACTCAAATGTACCACAAAAATATTTTATCCAGAGCACAGGACACAATTTGGTTTCTGACAGCATAAACCCCTCATAACATGAAGTTTTCTTTTTATTCCAGATAACCCAAGAAAGCACAGAAATAGCTGCAGCCTCTAGTGATAGGGAACCCAAAGCAAACCATACGTGCTCCAAGTTCCAATTTCAAAGCTTCAGAGCTTATTATCCCCTTGGGTTGGGCAGGATGTCAGCACAGGCATTTAGCTTGACACAGCCATAAAATCCAGACTTGCTGCTTCACAACAAGGGCTGGCTGACTATTCCACTATTTATTTTTATTGCTGCATTCTGGATTCAAACAAAACAGCAGAGGAATCTTCTCCTAAATTCTCCTCTCCTGGTATCTAACAGGGGCAAGCAGTGTGGGGTTTCTTTCTGGGTTTTCTTTTTCCACATTTTGCAACCACCCAGCAATTCAGATAGCAAAAGCTTTAAGATAAAATGAGGAATGTTGTGCTGGATTCCTTCTTGGCACAATAATAATTTCTCTCTATTTGCTAAGAGCCACATCTGGGGGGATACAGCCTGACCAGAGCTGAATCAAATATGTGCAAGGAAAACTAAAAGTGCAGCTTTCTGATTTTTTTTACATAAAAAAGGGCAGACAAGGCTTTTTGAGAAGAACAGAGAGTTGATAAGTAGTTGGGAGAAGTCCTTTTAAAAAAGAGATAAATTCCAAGAGCAGCAGTTTGTGGATCCTATTTCAATGTTCCTGTATTCCATGTATGAGTAGACACATTTAAAAGAGCAGAGGATAAAAAATATTCCACAAAAAACATTCCAAACATAAAGCTTCACCCACCCCCAGAAAATAAGTCCTAGAAAGTAAATCCAGAAACCAACTCCTCTTGCTTTTAGAGACCACACAATGAATTTACATGCAGATACATTTATTTTTCATCAAGATTTTGGATCCTTTGTCTCTCAAATTACCACCTTTACTGGGGTGACTTGACACAAAACAATTTAACACAGAACAGCAATGAAGGCTCAGTAAGAAAATGAGGTTGGGGCTGAACAGTGTCTCAGGACTGCCAGCTTTGCAGTCTGGAAACTTTCAGCTCTCCTACAGATTAAACCTGGTGTCTACAGTGGGAAAATATATCTGAAAAAGGGGGAGAGAGGTCTTAGTTAATATTATTTCAAGATAAAAATAATTTTTTTCCCCAGAAATTTTATTTTCAAAAACTCCAACCATACCACTTCAGTGCGCTCTCATTTAAACAAAATTGTTTTAATTTTTTTTTTCTTTTTCCTTTTGCTCTGAAAATAGGAGGAAAAAAAGAACAGAGACCAGCCTGAAAAGAAAGGAGTGGTGATGAGGACAAGTGAAATCCATTCTGCTTTTGGTCTGTAGCTTGTGCAAGCTCTCAGGGTTCAGCTTTATTTTACAGACTCCTACACTGGTCCTGGTCCTCTCCCACTCATCCCAGTTAGGAAAAGAACCAAACCAAGCTCACTCAAAAACCCCTCAGCATTTACAACCCAGTTCTTTAGCTAAGAGACAACAGCAATCACAGAATGGTTTGGGTTGGAAGGGACCTTAAAGCTCATCCAGTTCCACCTTTGTTTCCCTCCTTCCTCAGAGGATGCTTAGATTTGTGTATTATGGGACCAAGACTAATTTAGTAGCCAAAAAAACCACTGCCCCGAAGTTTTCTCCTTTCATTTCATCAAGGGAAAGTCCTATCAGTATCCAAGGAGAGAAAGGCAACTTGGTTCATTTGTTTCAAATCACTCAAGCATGTCCTTAATTCATTAACTCATTACACTAATAATTCAAATGAATGAGGCTTCTCACCATCACTGCAAACCTCGTTTTAATGAAAAAAAAATATATACTGAATACTTCTCTCTTTAAGGAAAGTAAGCAGCAAATAGTAAAAGCACATTTTTATGGGAAATTCCCCTCATATTTTGATGTGATTCAGTTCTTTCTCTGCACGGTGTGAATGAAGACAGTACCTTTTGTTATGGCTGTGGTAGCCTATAAAAGAATGGCATTTTTAAACAGCCAACCTCTTTAAGATACTATAAATTAATTCAGCTGAACAGGAGCTATCTAGGGTTTCCAGTGGAGAAAGGGGATCTCCACTTAGAGAATAACAAAGCCACTTTGTGTGGGGCAGCTCACCCAGCCCAAAGGGCTGAAAACACTGAACACCTTCCCTGAGTGCCAGCCAGGCTAAATTCCATTTTTACCTTAAATTCACATCCTACATTTGCACATTAAAGTCCTTAAGTTGCCATTTTGGGCATGGATCATTTGTCCCAAGGCCACTTCCAAAGTTCACCCTATACCCAGAGTGCTGCAAGGAACCTTGAAAGGTGCCTGGAACTGGACCCATCACTTTTTGGTGACCCTGTTAAAAAAATGCCCTCTGCTCTTTGGTCAAGCATCACTTGCAACACCAAATTTTCACCACTCAAAAACTCAGAAGGGGTCTTCAGCTGAACACTTCTTTGGCTCCTTCAGAGCAAGGTTTGATGGGACCAGCAAAAGTAGCTCTAGAAACACTGAAATTGAAACTGCAGCCAGGCCAATGAATTGTCTTTTTTTGATTTTTCTTTGAAACTTCTTTTTACAGTTTGAAACATTTCTGGTGATTGCAGCCAAGAAGGAAGACATTGGGCACTTCAAAACTTAAGACTGCTTTAATTGAATAATTAGAACTATGAAAATGTACAAAAATAAAAGAGCACTGGGCTCTTGCTGGTGTTGCTCAAGTGTATCACTGGTAACCATTTGCCTATTGCCAAATGATAAAATATTTTGATATTAGTGATGTTTGCATTCATTTTCCTAAGAGATTAGAAGCATCTGATGAGGGCATAACATGTACTTGCTGGTAGCAATCCTGAAAATACCTGAGGAGCCTAATTTCAAGCCTACAATTGTATCTGCACCTTGCCCATTAAAAAACAAACAGCAAATGAGAAGTTCCCCAAAGTTTTTCACTGCAGAAAAAAAAATTTCAAGCATTGCTGGGGACACCTGTGGTAGGGCACCTCACTGCATCTTTCTGGAAAAAATTTCTTGCAGATGACATTGTCATCATGATAAGAGGGGGGAAAAAACCAAAAACAATAAACAAAATCATTCTGTAAAATTTCCATTAAAGTGTATAATGCTGCAAAGGGTAAAATGAACAAACACAAAGTGCCCAATAATTCTCTCTGCTGTTCAGGGCTGCAACAAAAGCTCTGGCTCAGGTAGCTGCATCGTGTTATCCTTGTTCACAAAAGTAAAGAGATCCAGCAGCTCATACAATGGCTTTTTGTGGAAGGGCTGAAGAATGAGCACAGTGTTTCACCCAGGCAGGAGATGAGACAGAAAAGCTCTTTGAAGCACTCTGGATGCTTCAGAGCTTTGCTGGAGGTAATGGAAAGAGATGAGGGGGAAAATTGCCTCCTAGAGGTTGAACTGGTGTGGTCCCTAAGGTTTCCTTAGAATCCTAGAATGGGCTGGGTTGGAAGGGACCTCAGAGATCACCAAGTCCAACCCTTGATCCACTCCCCCCGTGGTTCCCAGCCCATGGCACTGAGTGCCACATCCAGGCTCTTTTGAAATATCTCCAGGGATGGAGAATCCACCCCTTCCCTGGGCAGCCCATTCCAATGGCTGAGCACCCTCTCCAGAAAGAAATTCTTTCTAATGTCCAACCTAACCCTCCCCTGGCACAACTTGAGACCTCTTGTGCCCTCTTGTCTTGCTGAGAGTTGCCTGGGAAAAGAGCCCAACCCCCCCCTGGCTCCAACCTCCTTTCAGGGAGTTGGAGAGAGTGATGAGGTCTCCCCTGAGCCTCCTCTTCTCCAGCCTCAACACCCCCAGCTCCCTCAGCCCTTCCTCACAGGACTTGTGCTGGATCCCTTCCCAGCCTCCTTGCTCTTCTCTGGACCTGCTCCAGCACCTCAAGCTCCTTCCTGAACTGAGGGGCCCTCCCATCCCACTATTTTGGACAGAAAGGGAAATTAAATCTTTATGACCACTGTTATTCTAAGATTTGAAAAAAGAAGATTGTCTTGGGCATCTCCCTACCCTTCAGTAAGGAGCCCAGTAGGAGAAGGCTGCTCTAAAAGTGAAAAGACTTAACTGGGAGCAATTTGGAAGCACTGGGACTGAAATGTGAGGGTTGCATCTTGGGCAGTTTCTCCAAGCAGCAATCCAAAGAACAAGGGTGGATTATGTAGGTAGGAAACAGCCTGGAAGGGCTTTACAAACCTTTTTTTGGCATTAGAAACCATTCTGCAGAATTTCAGAATTATTTGAGAGTAAAACTGAAGGTTTTCCACAACTTCCAGCTAGTAAAACATAACTTGTACATACTTACGTTGGAACATTACTTTTAAAGAACAAAACAAAACCCCACCAACCCCTCCCCCCCTCAAAAAAAAAAAACAAACCCAGAAAAAAACCCCAAAAACGCAACACACCAGTAGTTGATAACTATCATTTAAAAACAGTAAATTCTGGATTTTTTTTATTATTATTTTTCCTCCTCTAACTAAAGGCTTGCAGGCAGGAAAAAATAAGACTAAATTTGTCCATCTCTAACTCCAAACACAACAAGCAACCAAAGGGAGATGATTCTTGAGAATTATTTCGAGCCTGCCAATGATGTGGTCCTTTAGAACAAGGCCCTAACCTTACCACTTCCTGAGCAGGGATTTCTCCTGGTGTCAGTGGGTGCAGGAACCATATTTTTGCTGATGGATAAAGATTAATTGACTTTCATGCAGCACCTGATCATCAAACCAGGAGGATGGATTCCACCTACTTGGTTTTTAGCGAGGTCTCGGAGCGCAGCGCTCCCGGATTGCAGCACAAAGACATTTTCCAAAAAGTATTGCAAAGTCCCTTGGGTTTCATTGTGCTCATGAAAAACTTTTCTTGGCTCACCTTTGCAGTTGCCCCGATAGGCAATTTCCAGCTGAGGGTCTTTGCATTTTGCTCTCTGGAACTCACAGCGGGACAGAAAGGTTCTTCCATCCGAGGCACAGAGGGATTTCTGGGGGGAACCTGCACAGTCCAGGCTGCATTCTCTGTCCTTGTCTTGGTCCACTCTCAAAAACTAGAAAAGAGAAATTCGTGCTGTAGGAATCATAGAATCAAAACCCTGCAAAAAAGGGAAATCTAAAAGCCAGAAACTGGTGGCATTATGGTTTTAAAACGAAGATGCCAAAACATAGACTCTTACTTCACCTACTGTCATTTCCCCAGATTTTTTTTTTCCTCAAAAAGGACTTGACTACGCTGCTTAAAATTTCTTCTTCCCTTTCTTTGCCCCCCCCCAATCCCAGAAGATAGTTCAGCCTAAAGTAAATATTTTTAAAGGAAAATATGATAAAACAAGTGATAAAACACTGGCAAGGTCTAACAAACTGAAAATATTGCCTCAGAATGTCAAAGTCAGAGAGATTTTAACAGGCAGAGCTTTCAGACACCACTGTTGTGGTTAAGAAACCTGCTTAGAGCTTTCAGTCTGCTTAGATAAGGGATGTAAAAAGGTAAAGGAACATTTTTTCTTGTTATAGCTGGGAAAGGAGTATGAGAGAATCACATCAGTATTCTTTACAGGTGTTGAGCTCCCATTTAAAAAGAAGACAGATTTCCAGAAGGCCTCGTGTGTCCTTCCACATCCATTGGGAGTGTCCCCTCAAATGTCTTTCTGGTCACATAGAATCATAGAATGGGCTGGGTGGGAAGGGACCTCAGAGCTCATCAAGTCCAACCCTTGATCCACTCCCCCCGTGGTTCCCAGCCCATGGCACTGAGTGCCACATCCAGGCTCTTTTGAAATATCTCCAGGGATGGAGAATCCACCCCTTCCCTGGGCAGCCCATTCCAATGTTGTGCTCCAGGTGAAAACTGCTCCCTGTGATCCCCTTTCCTCAGGGAAAACCCATCAGTATTACCCCAGAACTGAAAAACTCTGATTTTTTTTTTAGTCTGATCAAAAAGCTGATTTATTTTCTGGGGTGTTGCTCAGCTGCTGGTTTGAGATGGGAGGTTGGAGCATTTCTGTAACATGCACTAAATCCACCATGGGAGTCAGGAACCTCTGAGCATCCTTCAAAATTAGGCAGCTGAAAAGAGGGGCTCAGAGTCTGCTGAGCAAAACCAGTGATGGCAGAAATTCATCTATTTTATTAGCTAAGCATTAAGTAGTTGACAATAACAGGCTGAAAAATACATTCTAAGATGTAAATAAATTTATAACATCAACACTAATCAACAAAATTATTCCTCTAAAATGTCCAGCAGCCTCAGTGCAAGAGGCCTGAAAAGTAGCAAGGTGGGAGAACCTTATAAACCACAAGAAATTCAAATTTTGCCCAAATTCAAACTCTAAAGGCTCCTCAACAAAGCAGAAACTTCAGATATATTTTCCAGAAATATTTGAATTGGTGCATATGCTTGCCTAGAAAAATACATCCCAAGATGAAAGAGAGGTATGTTACATCTGGTGATTCTTCCACTCTGACAACACAGGGGATGGAGTCTCAGGTGCCATCCCAATGTACCCCACCATGGCTGAGCAGAAAAGACAAAAAAAACAAAAAAACAAAAAAAACAAAAAAAACCAAAAAAAAAACCAAACAAACAAAAAAAAAAAAAAAACCACAAAAAAAAACAAAAAAACCCCAACAAAAAACAAAAAAACCACAAAAAAAAAACAAAAAAACCCCACCAAAACAAAAAAAAACCAAAGAAACAAAAAACCCACAAAAAACCAAAAAAACCAAACCACTAAAAAACCAAAAAAAACCCCACCCCCCCAAAAAGCCAAAAAAGACCAAAAAAACCCCAAAATAACCCCCTGAAACTCCCTAAAAGAAAACCCAAAAACCCCAAAAAAACCCCACACCCAAAAAAATCTCCAAAAGAGCCCAAAACCCCCAAAATACCCCCCCAAAAAACCCCCCCAAAACCAAAAAAACCCTCAAAAAAACCCACAAAAATCCTCCCAAAAAAACCAAAACCCCCCAAAAAAACAAAAAAACCCAAAAAAAAATCCCCCCCAAAAAAACCAAAAAGACACCCAAACAAACAAACAAACACCACCCACCTGCCCCCCCCAAAAAACCCAAACAAAAAAACCAACCAACCAAAGAAGTCCCCTGGAATCAGACACTCTTATTTAAATTATTCCCACCCAACAAATCTTCCTGCTGGTCTGAGCAGAGTCTGAGCCCTGCCAGGGGCTCCCTGTGGCTCAGTCCCCAGGGGTGTCCTTGCCCCAGCACAGGTTGCCCATGGGCCACCGTCCTTGCCCCAGTGGGGTCACCTGTGGCTAGAGGATTTTTTCTGGGCTGTGACAGAGCATTTTGCATCCTCCTTCCAAACCAAAGAGCCCTGCCAGGCTCCAGCTGCTCAACCCCTGACAGCTCTGCCCTGTGTTCCCTATTTTCCCCCTTTCCTTTCCCTTCCTCTGGAATTCCTCTGGAATTCCAATTCCTTTCCAGCAGGCAGCGAGTGGCTCTGGGCTGACAGAAGTCATTTAGGGTTTTATCATTAGGAATTTCAAGGATGCTGCTCAATCCAGTTGGGCCACGAAGCTCCACTCACCCTCTCCATCCCTCCCTGTCCCATTCCTCCATCCCCAAAATTTGGCATCATCCTCAGGGCTGGGAAAAGCAGGAGGAGCTGCTCCCCCTGAGACTGCCAAAAAAACCTGAGCAGTCCTGATGTGGCTCAGCAAACGAGCTCAGGAAGCCCCCCAGATGATTTTTTTCTGTTACTAAGCACAAAATGATGCTATAGCTACCAGGAGGTAGGAATTCCTCCAAGCACAAGGAGGAAAAAAAAAATGAAACCTGAAAAAAAATGAAACCTGAAAAAAATGAAACCTGAAAAAAAATGAAACCTGAAAAAAAATGAAACCTGAAAAAAAATGAAACCTGAAAAAAAATGAAACCTGAAAAAAATGAAACCTGAAAAAAATGAAACCTGAAAAAAATGAAACCTGAAAAAAATGAAACCTGAAAAAAATGAAACCTGAAAAAAATGAAACCTGAAAAAAATGAAACCTGAAAAAAAATGAAACCTGAAAAAAAATGAAACCTGAAAAAAAATGAAACCTGAAAAAAAATGAAACCTGAAAAAAAATGAAACCTGAAAAAAATGAAACCTGAAAAAAATGAAACCTGAAAAAAAATGAAACCTGAAAAAAAATGAAACCTGAAAAAAATGAAACCTGAAAAAAATGAAACCTGAAAAAAATGTCTTAATCCAGCTGAAACATTTCATCCAGGCTACTTCATCCTCACAAACCTCTGGTAGATAAAATTTTGAAAATTTAGAAACAGGCTCCTAAGAGCAAACAAGAAACTACAAATACTACAAGTATTGGAACAGGGAAGTGTAGGACAAGCTAAAAAATTCAGAAAATATTTGCTCCATGGAGTTTCCCTGTGGTTTATTACACAAAAAAATGTATAAAGAGTAATAAATCTCCTTAATCTTTACACTTAAACTGTGTTCTATTTCCATTTCCTATCACTTCATGGGAGGAACTGCAGATGCCTTTTTGGAGAGCACACCTGAAAACAGAGACACAATCTCAAAAGTATCACTTTAAAATATTAGTCATATGGTGGGATTTTGACCAAAATTGTTATATTTTAGTGGTGCAGCAACATAAAAAGGAAAGCATCCTTTTCACAACGTTTTTGAGACACTTTTCTCTGCCAACAGCCATTAGCTTCAGAAGTAAATTACTCACAAATTGCACACAAACCCCAAAGCTTTATTCCTGGAATTTAGTTGCTCAGCTCCAAAAGTGGGGAAAAGATGCTCCTTTTTGCCCCATTTCAGCACCGTGTTTCAGATCCTTCCTGCTGACAGCAATTCCTAATTTACTGAGCTGAGGGAGAAGGCAGGAAAACTCCTCACCTCCCTTTACCTACAAAATGGGCAGGAGTGAAGCCAAGATTCCATGAAATTATGTCGGTCTTCAGGGCCTAAAACATCTGCAGGACTCCTGGGTTAGGAAAAAAAAGGACCAAGTGGGGCATCTGGCAGAAAAATTTCATCTATTCCCCAATTTTCTGCTCTGGATCTGGTGATGGGAGATCAACTGAACTCCTTATTTTCACTCCTTATTTGTAAGGAGTGACCCCTAAGGAATGGGTGGGTAACTTTGGATCTTTCATTTCTTCTCAGCAACATCCCTGGTGAGCAGAAAATTATTTGTTTAAAGCACAGGAAGGTTCCATGACCCAGAGAAAATCTTGTGGTGGATCAGGGAACTGAACCCAGGCACCAGGAAAAAAAAAAAAAAAAAAAAAAAAAGAAAGAAAAAAAAGAAAAATCACCCACAGCAACATCCTTGCATCTTTCCCATTTTTCTCCCAGACTTTCCTCATCTTTTCTGCTTTGAGTTGTTGCAGGGGTTCAGCAGGGCAAGTCTGATGGTGGGGGACAAACCACAGAAACACAGTGGGCAGAAAACCCCCTTAAGCATCAGAAGAACAAAATCCACTCCCTGGAGAGCATGAGAGCTCACAGATAAAGCTCTATTATTTTAAAGCATATTTATCCAAAGATTTTCCTTTAAGTATTTTATTATTTCAAAGCCTTAGAGGAGATTAGGGTAAATTATGGGTTCAAGCATATTTAAGGAACCTGGAAAAGCAGAGGATGAAGACATACCAGGGAGACAAAACCACTTGAATAACTTGTTGGTTAGCCAAACCTCACTGGAGAATTGGGGTTATCCAGTTAAACAATTTCCACCAAGTCAGTGCAACTGAGGGATTTAAAAGCAGGAAGGACAAAAAGGCAAGAAACTGAGAGAGAGAATAGAAAATGTACTTTAACCCCTCCAAAAAAAAAAAAAAAAAAGAAAAAAAAAAGGCAAAGCATGCGATTGCCATTTTCAAACACTCCATTATCATTTTCACTACAAGACCATAAGATGGTGAAAGTCCAAAGCAGCATTGCTGGCCCACAGGTAGCCAAAAGAATCAATAATTATGTGTAAACTAATACAAAATGTTGAAATAAGCAAGGCTACTTCTCACAGGATTTGCTATTTATTTGAACAGGAACAAGCAGTCAGGGAAACAAAAACTGGGATCGTATCAATTCATGTTTTTCAATCTAATTTCCTGGGAAAATATTCATTTTGATTAAAATAGGGCAGTTTAGAGAGAGAAAATGGGGGTTCTAGATGGACCAGAGAGGGGCTCACCTTGGGTTCTGGCTCATCTGTCTCTAAGTTCTTTCAACACTCAAATCTGTTTTTGTAAAAACCTGTGATTCACTGGAAGAGGAGCTTAAACCAACATTTTTGTTGAATTCTGGTGGCAACTGAAGTAAAGCCAACACAAGTTGAGCACCCTAAGGTGGAACTGTTTTCAACAAGGAGCAAAAACTGGAATGTTATGTTTAAACCCTATTAAAAAGGAACCCACTTTTACCAGAGGTGTTCCTGCCCCTAAGAACACAGAACCCAGCAGGGTCAAGTTGCAGAAAATTGTTTTCAACTACAAATTTGAGCTTCTACTGGAGATTAACAGGCACTCAGCTGGAGTTTAAGCTTTAACTTATCTCCTCCTTACCATTTTTACATCATAAAACATTTTTACAGCCTTCAATTCCTTTCAGCCTTTCCAAAGCCAATATTCAAGGGGTCTCCTGTTCTATACAGGGCTCTGCTCTAAAGCCTCATGAAACATTTCTGAGAAGAATGAGAATGGGGCTCTCTCAGAAAAAAATCTTTATGATCAAATTTACCTAGCCAAAAGTCACTATAAACAGCAGGCATCCTCTTGACAGATATTATAAATATTATTTATTATATTATCTATTATGAATAGTATTTATTATGAATAGTATTTATTATGAATAGTATTTATTATGAATAGTATTTATTATGAATAGTATTTATTATGAATAGTATTTATTATTAATAGTATTTATTATTAATAGTATTTATTATTAATAGTATTTATTATTAATAGTATTTATTATTGTTATGAATATTATTTATTATGAATGTTCATTATGAATGTTTATTGTGAATATTATTTATTGTGAATATTTTTATTATATTATTTATTGTGACTAATTTTATTATGAATATTATTTCTTGTGACTAATTTTATTGTGAATATTGTTTATTGTGAATATTGTTTATTGTGAATATTGTTTATTGTGAATATTGTTTATTGTGAACACTGCTTATTGTGAACACTGCTTATTGTGAACACTGCTTATTGTGAACACTGCTTATTGTGAACACTGCTTATTGTGAACACTGCTTATTGTGAATATTATTTACTGACACATCTTTCAGGCACCATGGAATTCCAGTATTTTCTTTCACTGTCTCACACACCAAAGACTTAAAAGGGAGTGAGCTGTGCCCTGCTGGAGAGCTGGCACTCCTGGGGATCTTTCCTCCCTCTGTTCAGGAGTTTAACACCAGACCAGTCAGACTTACAACTTGTAGCTACTCAAAACCTTGCTTATACAAAGGAAAATCACTTTGCTTTATTTTTCAGCTGTGTTTTTGTCACTGCCCCCAAGCCCTGGGCTGTGGAGGGGCAGGATGCTCATTTCCTTGGCCACAAGCAATGTGGTGGAGACCCAGAGGAAGCTTTTCCAGTACCTCAACTGGAGGCATTCTCTGGTCCATTTACCTTGCTATGAAACCATTTATCAAGCTGGCAGGGCCATCAACTTGTTCAGTGCAGTGCTACCACTTGCATCTTCTCTTTACCATATAATACCCATTTTTCTGGGAGGGATTCAGTGTCCTTCTCTCTGCTCTACATCCCTGCCAGGGCAGAGAAAATCAGCATCTCAATATGATCACCACTTCCCTTTGGTCAGAAGCCACTGACTTTTGAATCCAAGCAAGGCAAGGGAGCCTTCCCCAACTTTTTTTTATTATTATTTTTATTATTTGGGCCAGCTCAACCCTAAAAAAGTTTACTTGCACTCTTCAAGAGACTACAGAACAAAAAGCATCACTCATAACTAAACTAAACCTATTTTTACTTTGTCCTCCTGTAAGCTTTTTATTATTATTATTATTATTATAGCTGAAGCCCCAGAAACTGCTTTTCTGCCTGTGGAAAGAAACTCCCCTTCTCTGCCATAAGCTCAGCTTGGAGTCTGGGCAGTAGGGAAAAAAGAGAGACCTTCAAGATGATGGATTTGGATTGCTCACCAGAAGTTTTCAATCTCTTTTTCTTCAACTTCCCCTTCAATTTCCACCAGACCTATAAACCTGCCACTGACAGTAGATATTTAGATATTTAGACATACAAGAAGGAGGGGTTTATGTTACTTTTTGTGGGCCTCTTGTGTATATATATAAATATATATATATATGAATTTTCTCTGACCAAGTGAAAACCACTGCTTGAGAATTCCAAAATGAAGTCCAAGCCTGCTTGCAAAACAAAAGAAGAGCACTTCATCTGGGGTGGCTGAAGGCCAAAAAAAAGAAAAAAAAAAAAATAAAATAAAATAAAAGCCCTGAAAAAGAAGCAGAAGAGCAGAGATGGATGTTTGACATCCCAGCTTTGCTTGGAAAAGCCTCGTGCAGACAATGGCTTTGAAAGGCAATTTTTTTTTTTTTCTTTCCTCCTGCATCTGGTTACTGTAAGAGGTTGGATGGAAGGGTCTGAGACTCCCCTGCTGCTGGCATGGGAGGTCTGGGAAGAGCCCCTGGAGCAGCAGGCTCTAAAGTGGCTCCGTGCTGCTGAAAAATGTGCTGATTCCCAGTGATTTATGGAGCTGTGCAGTTTCTGGCTGATAGCTGCCTGAGGGGCAGATGGGGAAATCTCCAGGCTAGGAATATTTTGCTCCCTCCAGGCTCATCTACAGTGGGAAAATGAGTTAGACAATAGCAATACATATGTGTGCTTGTATATTTATGCATTCACATGTGTATAGATCTATATATACACATTATTGTGGAGATCTATCCACACGTGCAGGCTGTAATATGTAAAGATTTATTCCCATATATACTTCAGCCAAAGGCAATGATGTTTAAGTCTCAACACCCTACAGTCTGCCCCAGAGAAGGCTCAGACCAGCCAGTCCCTCAGTTAATCTGCTTTATTAAAACATCACTCATTTTTTTCAATATTGATCTCCTCACTTTTCTGCCCAGGAAGGAAGCAGAAGGTACAAACCCTGCTCTCACCCCGTGACACAGAGAAACACCCAAACCTAGTGCTGGAATGTATGGAGAACCTAAGTTCTCCTTATCACTCAGTTCTTTAAAACAGTACCAGAAGACACCTTTAAAATTAAGATTCTTAACTGCTGTACTTTGTTTAATTTACCTTGTGCCATCCCACTAAAACAAAACACTTTTTCATGACCACATCACTCTCTACAACTCCCTGAAAGGAGGTTGGAGCCAGGGGGGGTCAGGCAGATATCAGTAGGATAAGAGGGCACAGACTAAAGAATTTTTTCCTAATATCCAACCTAAACCTCCCCTGGCAGAGCTGAAGCTCTGCCAGGGGAGGTTTAGGTTGGATATTAGGAAAGGATTCTTTGCAGAGAGGGTGCTCAGCCATTGGAATGGGCTGCCCAGGGAAGGGGTGGATTCTCCATCCCTGGAGATATTTCCAAAGAGCCTGGATGTGGCACTCAGTGCCATGGGCTGGGAACCACGGGGGGAGTGGAGCAAGGGTTGGACTTGATGAGCTCTGAGGTCCCTTCCAACCCAGCCAATTCTATGATTGAGTCTAAAACTCCTCATTTTTCCCTCCATTAGGCTTTGTCCTCACTTCTTGAAGGGCTCTTCTCTTGAACAGCTTAATTCTAGGATCTGGTTCCATTTCTCCTCTGGTTAATCCCCAGACTCCAAGAGGAACAGATTTGGGTTCCTGATGAGCAGCACTCAGTCCTGGCCAACTCCCCTTCCAGAAGGACCTTTCCCTGATTCCTTGGAATGCTCCCAAAATTATAATCCTTGGAAGCACAGAGCACTCCCTCCAAATTGCTGATGCCAGAGGCTGCAAAGTCAAGAAGTGTCAGAAACAATGTCTGAACAATTTGTTGGCATTGACACCCTTATAGCTAAAAATGAACCAATTCACTGCCAAGAGATGATAAACACTCTCAGTGGCAATAAAACATCTGTTATCTGATTTCATTCACCCACTTCCAAAATTAGGAGTCCTCCATGTCCCACAAAACCTCTCCAGTCCTGCAAACTGAGCTTAGTGTCTTCACTACAGATTAAAAACAAACCATCCACTTAATACCAGAGATATTTAAAAACAAGAGAAGCACACCACAGCAGGGATAAACAGACAGCATCTTTTTTCTAAATTTCTATTTTCTTCAAAAAATAAATAGTTTACCTGGCTTTTGGGGGATCAAAGCATTTCTCTGTCATTTTGTTAGTTATTTTGAACTCTGGTTGGACATAAACAGCTGGTTTCTTTCCTTTTGCACCTTCAAAAAAAGTTAAATGCTGCTCAAACATAGTTTAGCAGTTTGCTGTATGCATTGCCTGAAAACTGAAGTGTAGTTTGGGATGGAAAGCAATGAAAACCTTAAGTACAGTGCTGAAAGAAGCACTGCAAAAAAATCTGGTAAAGAAAAAAAGCTCCCAGCAGGAAGGTGATGCCTTTGGTATCTGTGTCCAAGTGCTAAGTGGGAGATCTCACCCTTAATTCTTCAGTAAATGCACGGATTTTCTTGGGGCATTATTTTTCTGGATTTCAGAGCATCACCAGCAAAGTACAGGGGTGCAAACAGACCCTGGGTTGCCAGCTACAAACCAATCCACCTTAAATTTACCCTGGAACTCAATGGGGAGGGGTTCTCAACATGAAGACACAGCTCAGCATGTCCTGCACTCCACCAGTTTCTACATCTGTTCCCTGTCCAGCATTTTTCCCAAGTCACTGCTAACTTTATGCCCTTCATTCTTGTGGTATTGTTATTCATAAGCTTTTCTTTGGCCAGTTGCTCTCCTTTACTGCTTCTTCTCAGCTGCCAGGAGTCACACAGGGGGAAAATAAACAGAGAAGCAGTGGGATGCATGGTGTATGGGATTGGTTTCCTTCAGCTCCTCATGAGCACTGACCCAGCTTTCAGAACACAAGTGGGTCAGCACAACCATCCTGTCAGGCACTGTCCTCACTGCCTGGTCAGTGTCTTTACCCACCACAGCCAGGATTTGGGCAAACAGACACATTTGACTTTTTAGTTGTCTTCAAAGCCTGCTCCCATCAAAAATATTTTGGCTTCCGAAGTGTTGAAAAGCTATTTTAAAAGGCAAAAAAAAAAAAAAGCTAAGGATGTTCAACATCTCTATGTTTGAAGGGTTTATTTTAGGAGTAAAGAATATCAGCACACACCCTTCATGTGTCTGAGGTAGCTGAAGATACTAAAATTAAAGGGAAATGACTTATAACTCAAAATAAGAAGTATAGACTGGAACAAATGCTAGAAACATCCTCATGGTGCTACAGCCATGTGAAACCTGCCCTGAAAAGAAGCTTCTAGATGGTCTCAATCAATCATCACCTCTGCTCTCTTCCCCCCCACACACCCCAGCAGCCCCCAGCTCTCCATACCAGTCCAGCACCAATTCCACTGGGACGGGGAGAGGGGGTTCAAAAAGACAACTTCATCCCAAGCCTCTTAGCCCTGGTGGAAAGGAAATCATTTATGAAAAGAATAGCAGAAGCCCCCTGAGAAGCTCCAAAGTAAAGGGGGCTGGATGTGTTACAGACCCACAGGGAACAAATCTCCCTTTGTGGGGGCACAGAAAGGCTCAGCTCAAAAGGGGCTTTTTCTCCATCCTTTTTCTATGCAGCCAGGTTTAATGCCATCCCCATCAGCAGGCAACTGGCCACTCTCCATATGGCTGCTTGCCTTCTTTTCCTGGGGAACCAAAGAACAAGGAGGGCATCTCAAATGACCAAGGCACAGTACGAGGCAGAATCCCATCAGAGAATTTCTTTGGGAATTCAAATCGAGCAAGCGAGCGATTCACGCAGAGCAGAAACCCGATAAGACATCAAAGGGTTCATCCCCAGCCCAGAAAGCTGACTTGCTGACAATAACTCCAGAGCTCTCACTCTCTGATATTTATCACTGCCATCAGCTGCTTCAGAACAAAGTATTCTGGGATGGAAGGCAGGCAGGTGAGGCTGGGAGGCAGATTTTTGCTCTTGTTAAACCCTCGATCTTAAAGGGAGATGCTGCTAGGTTCATAAATGCTGCCAGCTTCAAAAGGAGAAATAGTGCAAAAGCAAAGAAGAAAAGAGGGCACGTTTGGAATATGCAAGGGTTTAACAAGCCAGCCTAATGAGGGGAAAAAAAAAAAAAAAACTAAACCAAACACTTTCCACAGGGACACAAGAACCTGGCTGTGGCTGTCTCAAACCACAGGCAGTTCTGCTTCCTCCCAGTTTGGGGCTTTTATGGAACTCTTGTGTGTTTGTTTGTACACTGGGCAAAAACATTTTTCCTTTAATTTAAACCATTGTTTTCCAAGGAAAAATATCATTAGGAAGCCATTTATTTCTACTTACAACTCACCAGAAAAACCTTTGAATATGAAAAACAAAATTTTGTGTGCATCTAGAAGTAGGTGGGAGGAATCACCAAACCATGATCCAAAACAGGCAATTTACCAGAATAAAAAGGAATTTTTCCAAGCTCTGTGTCACATTTTAGGTGGCCTCTGCTTGCTTTGAAGCAGAACACATTTTCCTTGCTGTTCTTTGCCTTTACACAGATCTGTTTGCTTTCAAATCCATCCTAAAAGGTTACCCAGAAATACCATTTAATCTCAAAGTGCTGTCCCAGTTTGAGCCAACAAGCAGGTGATTGATGCTCTGTTATCCTGGCACTGCCTCCCAGGGGAGGATGGAGCAGGGAGCAAGGGAGAGAGACTGTGAGGTTGGGAGAAAACACCAGGAGAGGTTCCATAAAGTGGGAATCATGGAATGGTTTGGGTTGGAAGGGACCTTAAAGCTCATCCAGGTCCAACCCCTGCATGGGCAGGGACACCTCCTACAGCCCAGGTTGCTCCAAGCCCCATCCAGCCTGGCCTTAAAAACTTCCAGGGATGGATGGGGCTTCCACCACCTCTCTGGGCAACCTGTGCCAGGGTCTCCCCACCCTCATGGGGAAGAACTTCTTCCTCACATCCAACTTCAATCTCCCCTCCTCCAGCTGGAATCCATTCCCCCATCAGTCCTGTCAGAATCCCAGAATCATTTGGGTTGGAAAGGAGCTCTGGGATCCCAACTCCAACCCTTGATCCACTCCCACTGCAGTTCCCAGCCCATGGCACTGAGTGCCACATCCAGGCTCTTCTTAAAAACCTCCAGGGATGGAGAATCCACCCCTTCCCTGGGCAGCCCATTCCAAAGGCTGATCACTCTCTCTGGAAAGAATTTCTTCCTAATATCCAACCTAACCCTCCCCTGGCAGAGCTTAAGTCCAAGCCCTCTTGGCATGGAAGGGACCTTCAAGCTCATCCAGGTCCAACCCCTGCATGGGCAGGGACACCTCCCACAGCCCAGGTTGCTCCAAGCCCCATCCAGCCTGGCCTTAAAAACTTCCAGGGATGGATGGGGCTTCCACCACCTCTCTGGGCAACCTGTGCCAGGGTCTCAGCACCCTCATGGGGAAGAACTTCTTCCTCACATCCAGCCTCAATCTCCCCTCCTCCAGCTGGAATCCATTCCCCCATGTCCTATCCCTACCTGACAGCCTCAAAGTCCCTCCCCAGCTTTCCTGCAGCCCCTTCAGCCCCTGGAAGGCCACAAACAGGACAGGGAATGAGAAATGTCTCTAGAGCTGTAACCCAGGACCCAATGCTCCTCAGCACGGAATTCCCAAAGTGGAATATTTGAGGCCCAGCTCTCACCAAACATCATATTTCTACAGCCCAGGACTAAAGATTTCCGGAGCCCAAAGCCTCTGATGCAATATTTTATATTTGTGGCTTCTAATCATACTAGAAAAAAAATCAGAGGCTCTTACCCTCTCAGATTATTTTTGTTGGAAGCATATGATTACTCCATGCTACAGATCACGTTCATATGCAGTGGACAAATAAAAAAAAAAAAAAAAAAAAACAGACAGAGGTGGCACCTACAAAATATTTTCCTATTTCTTTGGGCTTCCTGGCACAACTTTGCACAGATTAGAGCATTTGGAAGAATATTAATAAAGCCTATCCCCCTTCTAACAGAACTCCACCACCTTTTCCTCCCCTGTTGTCTTTCTTGGGAGTCTGGGACGTGGCCCTTGCAAATCATATTTTAATTTTGGGGGGCTTGCAAGCTCAAGCAGAGCAAGCATGGCCACAGCTTTATTCCTCTGTTGGATGTAGTGGTCTGGAAAGGCAGCAGTGAGCTGGCTGATTTCAACCCAAATTCATTGGCACGAGAGGAAGGAAAGAAATATTGAAACCATTTTTAAAAACAGCTTGGCCTTTGCTTCCTGCCCTCTCTCCCACAGAGATGGGGAAGAGGAGATGGCACAGCAGATGCTGAGGACTTCTCACCTCTCCTGTCTGAGGAAAAGGAGCACCAGGTGATGGGACATTGCTCACTCAGGTCCCTTCCTCATAGGGAGAGGCTGGAAAAACACCTAAAAAGCAGAATTCCAAGCTGCCCACCATGGGTTACTCCATGGACAGTTCTCGACCACATTTAAAAGCAGCCTGGATAAAAATGACAAACAGCCCAAATGTGTTCAGCCATGAATTTAGCTGGGACCAAATGAATAAAGGGATTTTTCATGTTCCTTGGCAGCTGTAGCTGTTTCACTGGTCAGAAAACAAGAGCAAAGGCTTCATGGTAACTCAGTGCTCCCATATTTAAGGAACCTTCTTCTAGTGAAGAGGCTTGGGGACCTAAAAAGTTTGTCCCCTACCAGGTGGTGACACCTGGACTGTTCTTCTTCTGTCATTCTGGGATCTGCCACTTGGCTTTTTGGATGTGTCCCACTGGGTTGCCATCCCCAGCCCCTCAAGTTTCCTGAGATCCAGCACAGCTCCAATCCCCACACCACAGCTTCCTCTGAGCATCATCAGCTGACTCTGAAACATCTGCCAGATGTTTAGGGCCACTGGGATGGAGGAAGGGAAGGATGCCTGAGAGAAAAAGGTGCCCAAATCCCACAGATTGCTGATATAAATCCCCCCAATCACTCCGTGGCACTTTCCCATGATGCAGACAATCCATAAGAAAACATCCACACTTTTAAATAATTCTTTTGGATTCAGACATTTCAGAAAGTTAAAAATCTACATCTTCTACATATAGAAGCATATATATAAATATTTATATATGTTCTCCTCATTACTTCTAAAGAGAAATTCCCCAAGCATCAGTTTACAGGCAGTGAATTCAGTGACAGAGACGTGGGGGCTTGTCCAAAGTGACACAGGAAGGCTGTGGTGATTCTGGGAATTAAACCCAAGACTCCAGAATCTCATTCCTCCTTCTTAACCACATGCATCAGCCTTCCAAATGTTCTTTCCTACAGAGAAGGTTTTAGTCATGGCTGAAAAAGGCCCCAGCAAGTGAAACTCTATGAATCCTTCAACGTAGATTTTCTTGTTAAAAAAATTTGAGGGTGTTTTGTAAACTAAATTGTGACCATTTCCATTTTTTTTTAATTATCTATATATATAATCTTTGCTTAAGGTCATTTTAAATGGGATTAGGGTGATGCTCCAAAGGGAAAGCATGGGCTGAGCTGTTCTGGCTCTGCACACCATAACTTCCCAAGTTTTGAAGAGCAGTGTGGTACTGATTGGTTTTTTAGCTCTTTCAGGGCAAAGCCTGAATGTGAGGTCTCACAAAGTTCTTCTCCACTTCTGTGGCTGGAAGAACCAAGGAGAACAACAATACAGCCAGGTTTTCAGTAATCCTCTGCCATTTCTACCTACAATGAATGAACATCACAGATAAACAATTTTATCTCTTGGTCCTTCTTTAGTCCTCCCCCCTCCCCCCCCAAAAAAATAAAATAAAATTTAAAAATTAAATTCAGACTTATTACTTGCCTCTGTAAATCATTTCATAAACCATGAATGAAAAATGCAAAATCAGAGCAAAACATGAAGTAAATGCCAAAGCCACAAGATCAGGCTCTGAATGAGGCCACAGACTTGACTTTCACTTCAGTTCTCTTGGGCTTATTTATTGCTGAGCATGGATTTCTTGGATTTTCTGTGACAGCTTAGCACAGTGCTTTATTTAGCAAAGGGATTTTAGCTTCAGGAGCACCTCAGTTTTCAGATTCTTCTTTTATGTAGCTCTCACACATGGAGAAACAACGACAGTGTTGAGAGCACATCCATCAAAATACAAAATATTTATGATATATTAATGTTCCCACAGCAAAGTGCCCCTGTTAAGGCAGAGGTATATTTTCAAGGTTTTTCTAAGCATTTTTCCTTACCAATAATTTGTCTAAAAGCTATAACTTCTTCTTCCCAACAAGAAGCAAGAGTTCACCCAAATTACAAGAGCACCTGAGAAAACCAGAAAATACTCCAATGAAGAACACTCTGCTCCTCAGCATGACCTTCCTACCCAAATAATTCAAGATTTTCTTCCAGTTGGAAAAGCAGGGAGGATTAGCATGACAAGGAGTTGATATCATGATTTATCTGCTGCACACCACGCTTCTAAGATCCCAGCATCTCTCAGATAATCAAAATAAATCACAGCAGAAAGTCTGGAGCAGAGGATGTACAAGATGTATGTTTTTAGCTGCTCTGCAAGAGGAATGAAATTAAAGTGGGTAAACTCTCTGCCCTCCTGGCAATAGAGGTTTTGCTAAGGAAACTGCACTCTTCTTGAAGTTGAGGCTGTGTTTCTGTAAAATCTTTTTAAACCACAAGAGGATCCAAGCTAACTAAATATGGAGCAAGACATGTGTTTGTGTATCAGCCCAAAATATTCTGTTACTGATTCATTGGTAACTTATGACTGGTTTGGATATAATCTTAACCAACCATCATTGGTTTTGGGAGGTGAAATGACATGAGCCAACTGAAATTAATATGATAAAGAACAGCTCACTTGCTGCCTAAGTCAGTCCAGTCAAAGCTTTGCTTCTTCCAACAGGGTTCCAGCCCTAACCTTTGAGAAAAACAAGATAGAAAGAGGCACAGCCAGACCCATTTATCATATGCTTCCTTTCTTCCTAAACTTAAAAGCATAAGTCCTGTATATTGGGCAGATGGAAATGAAAAATAGGTTTTCATGTGCACAGAACATCCAAAGAATGGATCCAAATGCAGGATTTTTTTTTTCATATGGTAGCTGTGTTGCATCCCCAGCTTCATCAATCATTGCTGCCCACCAGCAGACATTCTGCTTCCCAATATAAACCCTAAAAACCTTATCAAGAGATACTCCAAGCTCTTTCAGAAAGAGCTGACAGAACCCTGCACCAGAACCCAGTTAGAATCTTATTCTTTGGCTAAAGTCACACCCAGAAAATATGGCAACTTACAGAAATGAGAGAGAAAAATATTGAAAATAGAGAAAAATGCTATGAATGGATTTCACCAATTAATTTTAAGACCATATCTAACAATCCCAGCAGTACTACAGACAAATGTGAGGTTTTAAGCTGAATTTTGAACTCCAGATAAAGGAGCAGGTGACCTGGTGACACCAACAGAAAGAAGATGATTTCCAGAAGTTATCTACTCTTAAACACACATAAAATTCCAGTAAAGAGACTGATAAGTCACAGGGAAATATTATTCTCAGCACTAATAGTCTTCTAATTTAAACTTCTAAGACCTAACCTGGGTTTTGCCTTATTTTTCAGTGAGAGAGCAGAATTATTTAATCATTATGAAAGTGCCTTGCTCTAAAGTTTCTGGGTAAGAGTTTCTCCTATCACCCCATGGGAAGCCCTTTACCTTTGGCTTCTCCCCAGCTCAGTTTTCCTTTTGCTTGTTTATTAAGTCAGCTGAACACTTTAAAGCTGTTTTCTGGCACAGCACAAACAAGTCATCAGTTTGAATATGATTGACCCTTTCTGAATCCCATAGGATGCATTATGGACATCAGAAAACAAAACAAAACACCACCAAAAAAAAAAAAATCCAAGAAAAAAAAGAGTGAAATAGGCTTGTTCTTTCTGTATCTGTTTAAACTTCTCTTCAGAGATGGAAGAACAACTGGGAAGTGCTACAAAACTTCCTTATCTTCTGAGGAAGTTTTGACCAGTCGTGTATTTTCTGTAGAGCAAAGGAAGAGCCCTGCTGCTCCCTAAAGGATTCACCCTGTCTGCAAGCTTTGAAATCCTTCTGTTCTCAGGGGGAGGCAGTCTGGGATTGCTCATCCCTCAAAGTTACAAAGTTACATCCCTCAAAGCTTGAATGGCAACTTAAAAGGAGGTGCCAGGATTTGTATGTTCCTCAGCCAAGACCTAACACTTGGCTGAAGGAGAGCTTGGAGATCTAATCAGCATCTTGCAATCTGTTTTATTACTGGCCCAGAGTTATCTGGAGCACCAGTTTCTTCTGATAGAGTCTGCAGCAAGGCATTTGATGGACTGCCCTGTTTACTCTCTTGCTCCCTCAGTGGATCCCTCATATTTTCATCCTAAGAATCACTGGGCTGGTAATTGCACGGATCTTACCCTGGATTCACCCTGGTTCATATTGTTCTTGGCTAAAAGAGGTAAGAATTAAGAACCTCCCAATGAGAAGCCTGACCACCTCCTACAGGGAAATTGCAGCTGTGCAGAGACCACAGAGAAACTTTGGAAAATAAAAATCTGTAAGAGCTCCTCCTCACTGGCATAATATGGTGCAGGTCAGACCACTTGCACTGGGACAGGGAAGCCAAGCCCCTTTTTTTTTTTTTGAGGGAACAAGAAAAATAGAAATTGTATCCCAATAAATAAAAAGAAAGGAATGGTAATTTTTTTTTTTCATCCACTGTGAATCTGAAAACATGCAAAATGAGATTCAGCAAGCCTGAAAACTACAGAGGAACACTCAACAAAATAATTCTGCAGCAACGTGTCCAGCACCTCCTGCTTCCAGCCAGGACAAGAAATGCCACAGAAAGAGCCAGACTTGAATCCAGAACTGGATATACATGCAAGGAGAGATGGGATGGAGGGGATGGAGGGGATGGAGGGGATGGAGGGGATGGAGGGGATGGAGGGGATGGAGGGGATGGAGGGGATGGAGGGGATGGAGGGGATGGAGGGGATGGAGGGGATGGAGGGGATGGAGGGGATGGAGGGGATGGAGGGGATGGAGGGGATGGAGGGGATGGAGGGGATCGAGGGGATCGAGGGGATGGAGGGGATCGAGGGGATCGAGGGGATCGAGGGGATCGAGGGGATCGAGGGGATCGAGGGGATCGAGGGGATCGAGGGGATCGAGGGGATCGAGGGGATCGAGGGGATCGAGGGGATCGAGGGGATCGAGGGGATCGAGGGGATCGAGGGGATCGAGGGCCACAGGACTTCTGCAAGCTCTGTCCAACCTGAAGACAAGCTTGGCTTTCTTACAGCTTTTTTCTTACAGCTCAAGTTCTGTTGAAACCTTTTATGCAATTCAACAAGGAAAGATGGACTGGAAGGCAACATCTGAGCCAGCTCTGATTCTCACTTGGTCTCAAGCACTTGCAGCATGTTGGCCCCTGATGGCACAAGGACAAACCCAGTGCCCTGCAGCAGGACACAGCTATGGAAAACCCCAAGAGAGGACACTGATGGAAGCAGAGCCTGGAAAAAGGAGGATACAGCAATGGCACTTTAAAAAAAAAGTGGCAAATGGCAATTTGAGAGAGCTGCCACTCCAGCTCCTTTCTAGTTTGTGGTAACTTATGTTCATGATGTTCATGCACATGCAAAGATGTGCAAAGACATCTTTCCCAGAGCTGGTGTAAAGAATCCATGTAATTTCTGTCCTCTAGCACCCAGACATGATGTGGAAAGCACAGACCTTTCCTCACACATCATCTACTGGCACCGAGCACATTGGCTTCAGCAGAGTTCCTCCTGATTTACATCTGTGTAAAAATAAGCCCAGTGTGTACAAGGAAATAATCTGCACAGCTGGGACAGTTTAGACACATGAAATGGATGTTTGTAACACCATGTGATTAAAGAAAAACCCAAACCACAGAGTTCAGATCTGAATCCAAATCCTCCTCCTCCAGCTTGGTGCATTTTAGGTCCAAGATTTTGATTCAGACCCTTGTCTCTAGAAATTGTGGTGACTTACAGCTTGCTGGGATTTTAACTAATAGATCATCCAGAAGAGATCAGCACCTACTGTGGATTTTACAGGCTTTGTGGTAACTGATAAATTCAGTTTTGGAGCAGGAGCAGTAATTTGTCCTGGTCTAGAACAAAAAAGAAACACTGAAAATAAACACATTGCCAGGCAAGGGCCAACTTGATATTCCACTGAAATTATAATTTCCATTGTCCATGACTCAGATGGGAATATGAGCCAAAAAAATATGGGATAATTAGAAAAACTCACTCTGGAGTTAAGCAGCAGGGACACCTTAGGAAAGAACCCAACAACTTCCAGCAAGAAACATTGCTATGGCTCCTGAACCAGGTTCTGCTTCAAGTTAGGACTTTTCCTAGGAAGATGATCCATCCATCTCAGCTGCTTCCTCACTCAACCATCTGCAGGAGGGATTCTGAACTCTGTCAGTGTCATTCCCAGCAGCAATCTTTTTTCCTTCTGAAGGAGAAGTCCTTAGAAAACAAAACTTCTCTATTCTGACAACATCTGAGATGCAAATGAACTTTCAGAAAGTATTAAACCAGCAAAATACCTCTCTCATTCCATCCAAGGGGCTGCCTTAACTTCCAAAGGCAAAGATCCAGTAAGTTGAAACTAAAATTAGAAAAATTTAAAACCTGAGTGACCTTTTATAAAGAAATGTAGTTTATCAGGTGGGTTTACACACTCATCAGTATGAGGGAGAACAGGAGTGATTTATCTATGAATATTCATATGCTTAATAGTCCCTTCCCTAACAGCAGATTATTTTTTCTGGATTTAAAAGAGTGAATTTTTAAAAAGTATATCCTGAAACTGCTTAAAGAAGAGGTGATTAACCTAGTAATAAAAATGCACTCATCTTCCCACTCTTGAGAAGCAGTGTCCAAACCAAATTATGTCAGCTATGCAGTTAGCTGTGGGAAAGAGGTTTCCTTCCTAGAGTCTAGAGCAGGAATCCCAAGCTTGAGAAAGTGTTTTCCAATTAAGTTAAAGGTTGACTGACTCCAGCCACAGATGTTTTCCCTCAGAGGAGGTAAATGCAGCCAGCCAAGCTGACAACTCAGAAATATCAGGAACATGCAGAATAAACCTTCATTTTTTCCCTTTCACTCCGAGCTCTGACAATCTGCTCATCTGAAGAGTTTTCCTGGTACTGTGGTTGGATGACTTGGGATGCTCTTCCTCAGCAAGCAGAAATAAAGACTGAAAATGCACAATTGAAGCTCTGTGCTGGATGCTAGCACTCAGTTAGAGATCCCAACTTTTTTTTTTCTCCATGCAGCATCTTTACAACTGGTCAGTCTTTCCCTTTTTCCCAGTGTAAGAACATTCCACCAGTTTGACTCCATCCCAATCCCATGCACCATTTCTACAGATTTCCCTGGGGCAGCAAAAGGAATACTGCCTGGGGTTAAGACAGAAACCTTTGAGGCAGACCTCAGATCCCCAGCCAGCATCCCTTACAAGGAGAGCAACCAATTTTTTCAGCTCTAGCTGGGCAATCTCAGACTGTAAATCCACCTCTTTTCACCCAAATGAACTGATGCTATTCCTCTGACTCTCAGCTGAGAATTAAACATGAAAAAGGTGGGCAGAAATCTGGTTTTTTGAGTCTCCCCACATCAACACTGGCACCATTCATGATGGAGAAAACTACCAAAGCTGTACTTGTTCCCAAATATCCATAAATTAACTCCAGAGCCCCAGAGTGATCCACACCAGAACACCTGCCCCATCCAGATGTTCTTGTTTGCTTTTGCAGCAGCAAACTCACTGCTTTCACAAGCTGTAAAGTCTGGTAGTTTTGTTTAAATAGGGGATTTTCATGCATCAGCCTCTTTCTGTGCACGTCTGCATATTTGTCTGACTCTTCAGAATTACCTCATATGTGAAATCAGAAGTTTGTTGGTCATTTTTTTTCGTTGATGTAGGATTTTTTTGTACTAAAAAAAAATATTTGCCCTACTACAGTCACCTTTCTGAGTACCTCGCCAAAAATCTCTGAGCTTTGTAAGGCTGCATGATTGAAATTATTTTAATTAAAGGGTATCTGAGTCAAGGAAGCACTGAGAAAATCTGCTTTATTACTGCTCATGCTGAGATTCCTATATGAAAAACAAGAAAATAATACAAAGTGAGATTTATAGAAAAAGTAGATTATTTCATTGACTTTTTTTATGCTGTTGTTCAGCCCCTGTAAAGAATTGTTTACTATGGGAGCAGGGGGGAAAGGCATCATTTTACCCAGAAAGTCCATGGAATAAGGTGAATTAATTATCAGTATCTTTCCTCCAAGGAGTAGTTAGAAAGTAGGAAATTCCTCTACTGGGAAGCAGTGGGAAAATTCACATATATTTGATTCATTGCTGCATGTAACACTTAAGAGCTCAATTTAAAATTTCAAGTTAAGACTGAAATAAGTGGGAAACTGTCAGCTGGTTCCAAAAAGCTCAGGCAGCCTTTAGTCAGCCTGGCTGGATCTTAGGGGAATATTGAGAGATAAAACACAAGCTTCTGGAAGGAGCTGATTCTGAGTCTTCTGACCTCTTGCTGCTTGGAATTTTCTTTCTGCATTTAAGGGTGATAAGAATTTGTTATGAAAAGCCAAGGCTGTCTGCAAGGATTCCTCACCCTGGCACAGAGAGGAGGCTTTGAATTGCTTGGGTGTGAATGGGATGAATTCACACACTCAGAGAAACTGCCTGGACCAAAATTTCTGTGGTCTTTTATTGTGGCTGAGAGGGATCCTGGCTGTGTCTGTGACTGATGGGCATGAAAGACAATTTTTCCAGAATTCTGGATGCCATCTGCAAAGCCACAACTGGGAAGTGGGAGTCACCCTGTATGGAAAAGGGTTTTATAGAGCCCAGCTACCTGCCAGGCTCAGGAGAACAACCTCTAATATTTGTCACTAGAGAAAACAATTCATTCAAGTGAAAGAATATAATATGCTTGGGAAATATTGTTCCAAGTAACTGATTAATTTTAGGATTTTGGTTTTTGTTTAATTTTGGTTTTGGACTCTTTACCAACCCATTGTAAACTGCATCAGCATCCCCAGCTATTGCTGCTTCTTGCAAGTGATGTGATTCAGATCAGGAGTACTTAAAATCATTGAATGGCTTGAGTTGGAAAGGACCTTAAAGATCATGAAGACAATGGAGAAACACAATGAATTATGCATCATTTCACTTTGGGATTTAAACCTTGTCTGAGCTGTAGAATCAGCACAGAAAGGCATCCCCATCTACTTCTTGTTGCTCTTCTAATAACTCATTAAAAATTCTCTTTTTCTTTATCTTGCAATTCCTTATTTTTAAGGGACAGGCATCACCTGGAATATTTATCATAGAATTATCAACTGAAAGCCCATCCAGAGAAGCTGTAAATAACTTAAATTACAGCATTTCAGTTGTTTTCGTGCAGCTGATAGAATTTGTCCTGGAAATCCTCTGCTTCAGGAATCTTCCCAGCAGCCTGAGAAACCACTTTATCCTGTGCTTTATCCTTCTTAGATTCTATTAATAGGTGTGCTCCGTGGTCACAATCTTAGCATTTTTCTGAGCTAGTGAACTCAATCCAGTTTCTGGAAGTCAGTAAAGTGCTGCTAACAATAGAGCCTTTCTTCTCAGAATAGGTGAGGTCTTGATGCTTCCAGGAGCCAGCTGGGTGGGGATTTCCTCTGGTGCTGACAGACAAGAGAAGAGGCTGATTCACTTCTGCAAGGATGCATCTGCAACCCAACCTCCAGTAGGATTTATTCCCCCAGTCCTAAAAACGAGCACAGACCCAAAAAGTGTTTCCTGTCTCTCCTTCCTTTAGCCCCAGGTGCAGACACCTGGCTTACAGGAAAGGTGCAGCTTTCATCCTCAGGCACCTCAGAAGATTGAACATTTTACAAGTCCTGGTTCATTCAAGGATCTTCCCAGGTGCTTTCATTCTTTCAGTTCCATCCTTGGAGCTGAACAGTTTGGCTTTTAGCTGAATAATATGAGCACATCAAGCATTGCTGAGGAATGCTGCCCATCATCCCTAAATAGAGCAGAATCTCACAGAAGACAAAATAAAGGGCAGGAATCACTAAGGCATCACTGAGGATCCCATCTGTAAATCCATGTCAAACTCTTCCAACTTGCAGCTGTGCAACCCCTTCCATTTGAATAATAATAATTCACTGCTATAGAAGGAGAATTTTCCTCGTGTACATCTACAGCACCTTTTCTAAGAGTAAAATAAGAGGTGGGGGGCTTAAGGGACATGGGGCAGGTGGCACTCAGCAGAATTCTCAAGCTCCCTTTTGAGAGATTTGCTGCAAATTCACTGATCCAGGACACCTGAGTGCTCAGCAAGGGCCACGTAACAAAAACCCAGCAGCAGCTGAAGCTAAAATTATTGGCACTGTGTCCAGAGTAAACTTGGTGAGCTCTGAGAAACATACACAGGGGATACAACAGCTTGAGCAGCAACTCCTCCTTTTTCCATTGTTTCTGTTATGTGGTTTAGGGAACAGCTTTTCAACATTCCTCACATACTCCCCTTCCCACCACCCTCAGAAAGAGGGGGGACATTTCCTCCCCCAACCACGGAGCTGGGGAACAAATCCCACACAGTGCTAATGCAGGAAAATTCCATCTCCAGAGAGCAACCACAAAGCTCTGAGCCCCAAGGTTACATCAAGGCGTGCAAGCTGACAACAAGTCCACCCCAAAGTTCAGCTCCCTGCTCTCTTTTACATCACCACCCTGTAAAATTACCCAACAAATCCTCCCCTCCATTCCACTGCTCCCCTGAGGGAGGGCTACGTGGGCAGGGGAGTTTTACCCTCAGATTATCCAAACCCAAAAGGGGAAGGCAGAGGAATTTCAGTTTGCTCTGGACAAAGAGGTTGAGGAAGTCTCAGTTGTTCTTCCAGACAGCCAACAGCTTCTGCTGCCTCTACCCAAAAGAAAGAGCTTGACAAAGACATTTTGGAAGCCTCTGAGAAGATGTTTCTCAACTGATTTCCTTGTTCCACATCCCAACCAGCAGGATCCCCTCAGCTGCCTCCACCAGGATAAACCAGACCAACATCCCTGACACCTCTGCTGCCATATATCCCACCTCCCAACAGCACTTGCAGGAGCTCCACAGGAACTTGGAAGGACCACAGGTTCCACAGGAATTGGGACAACCTCAGTCATGGGAAGCCTTGCTTCACACAGAGATCTTTACCCTGACACCATGAGGTGGGAGCAGGACAGCATCACCAGAAGAAATTGTTTCATTTCCAGGCAAAATATCAATCTATGCTTTCAAAGCTAGATAAAAACCTCATCCCTTTTGCACCCTCCCAGTTGCCACCTTGAGCTGAGGTTTCCTCTTAGTGCTGTAGAACAGCTCAGAGAGAGCACCCCCAAAAACCAACCAAGGCATGGGAGGAAGAGGAGGCTCCACCTGCTCAGAGCTGAAGCACCCCCAGAGCAGAGGGAGGGAATGGGATCCTTTTCTATCAGGCAAAGGAAAATTATTTCCATCAAGCAAAAAAAACCCCAGTCACCTTGAGAAGAGTCACCAGCTTAAGGACAACCTCAGTCAAGTCTGAGCTCTCCACTAGGTTTAATTCCTAGCCTGAGTGTTTAACTCAAACCAGACCCTAACAAACATTGCCTGGGTTATTTAGGTAGCAAGCAGCATCCCCTGGCCTTGGCACCAAAAGAAGCTGTTCCCTTAGCAAGTACCAGCTGCTAAACACAGAAAAAAAACCTGAAAGCCTACCTGAGAAATTGGAGTCTCTCCTGGCACAGGAACATTGGGAAAAGCAGCAAGCAGGAGCCAAGCTGCCCAACACAGTATTTAGGCAAACCCAAATTGCAAGCCCAGCCCCTTCTTAACATCTCAGCTGTACCAGGAGCTCATCCCATAGCTCAACCTCCCTGCCACCCCCAGGTAGTAAAAGGGGGTAAAAAAAAAAAGGGCAGGGAGAGGGCTGGCTCATGACACAGCTGCAGGTGATCTCCAGGAAATGCAACTGGTGCAAATGGGAAACAGGTTTTATTCCTCCCTTCCCCCACTAATCCCCTCTCATCACCCCAAAAGTGTGTGTGTTGCTTAGAGGACGATGGGGCCCTTAGCTTTGGGGTTGTGCTTCTCTTCTTTGGGATCTTCCTTCTCCAGGGGGTGGAAAGTCTTCCCAAAGGAATAACAAAGGAACTCCAGAATAACAAATGGGATTGACTCAGAGTTCCCCTTCTCTATTGCCTGTGTATTTCAGAGCAATTTCAAGCCACAAAATGTGTGTTACACAAAGTACAACCCCACCCCATGCCAACCAGGACACAGAGGTGCTTAATGGGATTCTCACACTGCCACCAAATGACTCAATCTCTGTCCTGTAAGACTGGAAACAACAGCTTGGCCTCTGCTTGCCTTGAATTGCTTTGCATCACCCTTTCCAGCTCCAAAATCTGCTTGCTGCAATTTTGCACTGGAAGAACAACTTGGCAGAGGATACAGGGATTTTTTTTAGGGTGCCTTCTGGTGCTGCTGGATGCTGGCTGGGGCTGGGACTGCCCATGAGGAGCCCCCCTGGTCCTCACACAGAGCCTGAGGCTCTATTGCAGACCACTTGCCTTCCACATTACATTTTTTCACCCTATTAAGATGGTTTTGGCACTTGGAGTGGTTCAAGCAGAAAGGAACTGGTCCCCTGAGAGGGATGTGTAATGATTTGCTTTGGACTCAGGAAGGGGAATTCATTTTTAATTGAATAATATGAGAAGAAGAAAAAAAAAGAAAACAAGCCTTCCATGTGCTAATTTGGTGGATCTAAATGTATTTAGACTGGGTTGTGGGGATGTTTTCACACTGGGTAAGTAGAGAAGACAGTTCTAAGATTGGATTATTTTGACTCTCAGGAGGTTGATAGGGGTAAGGTCACTGTGACACTGAGATCATGCAAGGGGTATAAATGCAAAGGAACTGTGCTTACCCAAGGAAATTTTCTATACAACACCAAAGATGCCTTTAAAAATACTCAAATGAAACAGGTTGGGGTTTTTCAAAGGCTTGTCTGAAGAGTGGAACTTTGAAGACACCCTCCAAATCACATCTTTAAACTTGTATAGATGAAGGCAATCTTCTTATCTGCCATGCAAAGATGATTGGGGAGGATGAAACAGATAAAAGGGACAGCTGAGAGAATAAAATCAACACTTTTTTTCTTTTTTAAGTTTGTCTTTGATGGTGGCTATATATGGATAATAACTTTTTTTTCCCCTGTTTCTGCAGGGGTAAAGCTGAAGCTGTCTGTGAAGCTTTGAATCAGAAACAAAGCAAAAGGAACCAACAACCTGAGCTGTCTTATCTCAGTGTCTTGGCATGCTCAATAATGACTCAAAATTCAAATCTGAGGGTTTTTTCCCCTATTGCAGGTGTACCTGAGAAGTTTTCCTGTATGGACACCCCAGTCAAACAGTATTTATGGTGCCTTCTGATGTTTCATTAATAGAATCTGGTTTTCTAGGCTATTGCAAGGCTGAAAAACATTCTGTAACACCTTCAAAATCCTTGGATATTTTTGCCCCTCTGTATTAAGTTATGGATTTCTGAACAAAGGACTTGATGTCCTGGCCTTTAAATGAGCCTCACCTTCAGTGTACACCAAATCTGTTCTCAGAAAATTTATATTTTCATATTAAAAATGGTAGAGGAAGAGAAAGATAACTGGGAAAAAAATAAAAAAGCAACACTGAGTAGTTATAATGTCCCCAAAACTGAAATAAAATGATTTGATGGGTAATAAAGAGCTAAGTCAGAGAAGCTGAAGAGTTTGCAATTTTTTTCAGAATCCCTTTCAGGTGAGAAAAGGTTCACACAGGTGAACTCAGCTCATGAAGCTTTTAAAACTCCTGTTTATTAGTTGGGGAGGTACCACAAAACCATGCACCACAGTTGTGTTACTCTGCACTTAAAACACAACAGCTGCCTGAAGTTCTTTCCAATTAAAATTTAACTCCTTCTACTTACAAATTGCTTTATTTCATAGAATTTTATCTTCTGCCAGCTCTTTCAGGAACTAAAGCTTCTCTGCATTGCTGCCCATTTCTAGAGTACCATTTAATGATTATTTCTCCATCTCTTCAAGAACATCAGCACCAGAAACCCAGGATTTCCATAAAATCAAGTTTATAGAAATGCTTTCAAACAGCAGTGCTGCTTGCTAAGAAATGTTCTGTTTTCAAAAGCAACATTTCATTGGAGAATTGCCTTTAAAACAATATTATTAAAACTTGCCCTATATTTTCCCCTCCTTCCCTCTTTATGCCAATAGAGCTTTTAATCACTTGTAGCTTTGCTTATATTATTTTTATCATGAAAGGAAACACTGAGCCCCTCAGCAAAGCAGCTTGGCTGGCAGAGGGTTCACTTGTTGTGCTATTGATAACAAGATGCCTTTCCAATCTCAGCTAATGAAAAGCCACCTCCCCAGAAAAAGAAGGAAATCAGTTAAAAACCAACAAAAACCCCAAAAATCACCAAGCAGAGGAGTCAGTGCATGCACAAACATGAGTTGGGCAAGAGGGGAGCATTTTTTCTAGCCTGCCTGGAGCTAGATGGCTATCTGGGATATTGATGGAAACATTCTTCTCTTCTGCTTTGCTTTTTTTTTTTTGATCTTTCAAATATATTGGGCAGGGATCTGCAGGTGGATGGGGCTCTTCTCTCCCCACTTTGCCAGCCCCTCTTCTAGCTGGGATCTTGGTTTGGCCTTTCAGAAGGGCTCTTCTAGGAGGTGAGGGAAGCATCCTTTCCACTGCCTCAGTTTCCACTGCCTCCTAAAGGAGAAAGCTTTAGGAGGAGGATGGGAAATGGACAGAAAAGCTGGAACTGGGCCTCCTGGGTGAGATTGTTCAATCCATCCAGCAGAAAAACAGCAGAGATTTTACTACTCACTTAGGAATAGAGAAAAAATATTTGCTCTTTTTTATTATTATTATTTTTTTTAACCTCTTCTGTTTCTGAGCAGCACTGTTGGCACAGTCCCACCAATGTAGCCACTGCCAGAGCTCCAGAATTAGCTCCCAAGCCCTCACAGACTCTCTCTAGGAGGAAGGGGTCCCAAAGGACCTGCTAGATACAATGGAACTCCACTTCTCCATCACCCTCTGCAGGATGAGGGAAGGGTCCATGCCAAAGCTGAACACCACTGATGAATTCTCCCCAGGGGAACAAAGTGCTGGGTATGTGTTTTATGAGGTGATGAAGAGAAAAAAGGTGACACCTGGCTTCCCAGTCCATCAGGCAACACCTGCCAAGTGTTTGATTCCAGTCCCAGTGTATTTTGACCACCACCAGAACAGTCCCAAAGGATTCCCCTGGCACAGATCCTCCTGCCCTTTGGAAAATGAAATAGCAAGAGTGCAGTGGTGTTCACCCTTGCCATGAAAAAAGTCCCAAAAGAAAGAAGTCTTTCTTTTGCCAAGAAAAAAAGTCCATCTGAAAAACAACCCCCCCCCATGGCAGGAGGGTTGGAAGTTGATGATCTTAAAGGTCCCTTCCAACCCTGAAAATTCTCTGGTTCTGTGACATCAGAAGGCTGAGCAGCAGAGAGCTCTGGGCTAGAAAAAAAAAAACAAACTTCAAAGCCTGATCAAGATGCTGCAACAAGAACTGAAAGAGCAGCCTTCATTTCCCAGCCCCAGGTCAATGGACAAGAGGGATTATTGCCCACAAAAACTGAAATAACACCTTGAACCACTGCAACCATCCCTGAGCTCCTCTGCCTGCTCCACCTTATAGGAGAGTTTATTCCCCATATTTAAGTTTATTCTCATTCAGAAATGAAGCTCCCCTTGTTCCAAGAGGACAGACACTTGTCCCACTCTGCCTTGCTCAAACTCCCAGGGGACTCAGGAGGATGCCAGGGAGAAGTTTCAGCACACCCATGATGAAAAGTGTGGAATATTTGAGTTGCCATCACAGAAACCCTCTGGCACCTCTGGGCAGCTGCACCCTCAGCTCCTCTGCCCACCCCCCACAAGCCCTGATCAGGATGCTCCCAAATGACTTGTGCTGAGTGCCTGGGGCTGCCACTTCTTCTCTTCAGGTCCCAAAGTGATGGTCAGGAGGGCAGGGACAGAACTGGGACCTTGCTTTAATCAAGCAGCACCATGGGGTAGGATCTTTGCTGATCTCTAGACCCCTGGGCCAGGGGGACAGATTGCCTCAGTTTCCCTCACCCATGCTTCTCCATCACTTGAACCACCTGCTAGAATCTCTGCTGACCTTTCAGACCCCTGGGCCAGGGGGACAAATTGCCTCAGTTTCCCTCACCCATGCTTCTCCATCACTTGAACCACCCTGCAGTCACCTGGCACACATCCCCCCCCTCCCCTTTTTTAAACACACTTTTCAAAGGCACACTTTTACACTCACAAAGAACTGAGAGGAAATCAAACAATCAGCTCCAATTACCCTTTTTTCCCCTTTTTTTTTTTTTTTTCTTCTTTTTTTTTGTTGAATTTCCCCACTCCTGAAGGCCACACCACTGAACAGGAGTGTTCCAGCCAAACCAGAGACCATAAAAAAATAATCACCGAGGTGTTTCAAAGGTGCTGACCCACACTCCCAACAAGAAAGCTCAGGTTTGGGGAAACAGAAAGCAGCTCTTCTTGCTGCCCTCAGACACACACCTGCTTTGCTTTTGCTGACAGCACAGAGCTGCAGGGCTCTTCCTGAGAGACATCCTGCATACCACAAAATAGCTGGAGAATATGAACTGTGACCCCCCCCTTTCCCTTCTCCAGCTTTGATAGATTTGTCATTGCTCTCCAGCTTTTCCATCCATCACCCACACCCCTTCTAATGTTGAACTCATTGATGTGAAGCTCCCTGGAGGGAATTTCATTGCCTGGCTGACATGGCTTGAATTGCTGTCAGGTGGAAACAGTGAGGGGTTGGTTTTTTTGTTGTTTTTTTTTTCCATGAAATTACTCCTATTTGTAACCACCTAATTTCATTGAGCACTTCTGGTTGCTTCTGACTTGCAATGAGTGGGATTTCCTGACAGGGCTGTAAAATGAATTTCACTTGGGAGTTTCCTCACCCCCAGGTGTGTGGAGGAGGCTCAGGATGGCAGTTGGAAATAAATCATTTCTTTTTGTGCCAAACTGGGTGAATTTTGTGAAGACTGCTGTCATAATAAGCAATTGAAGCAGTAAAAGCCCTCTCTATTCTCTCCCCATTTAGGATAATAGTCAAGAGAGCTACTAAAATAAAACCAGCTATTGCCTGAGGCAATTCCTGAAGTGGACCTGATCTGAAAGGAGATTGTATTCTTTTCCCTCCTGAGATAATACAGATTTATCAGCCACCAAAGCCAGCTTCCCTGCACCCTTTCCACCACAGTCAGAGCTTAACAACCCAGAAAATTTGTCAAATGAAAACTAATACTGAACTCCTGGGCATCATCCCCTTTCTCAGCCCCAAACCCACACGTACACACACACACACCTCAGATGGAAGTGGTCAGATCAAATTGCATAAACTTCAGCAAGAGAAAACTCTAAATTTCTGAGTATTAATCCCAAGGGAACTGGAAGCTTTTATGGGGGCTTTCTGATCACCACTGGAAAACAAAAGGAAGGAAATCATTGCAGAGGAATGTCTGTTTTTCCCCCCTGCATACCCATGGGTGACTGATGTGATTCTAGGGCATTCTAGGGAATTTATTGCTCTGAACCCCCAGTTACCCTACAGGAGGAAGATCTGTGCCCCTTGATCATGCTTGACACCTCTTGGGGTTGTCAATAGAGCCTTTGGGCCAGGTTTCCCAGAAGGTTCTTGGTGCTGATTTTTAAAAAAGAGAATATTCAAGAGGTGGTGAATTGAGCAGCAAGAACAATTCTCAGCTCTTTGGGCTGCATCCAGAGGCTGGAAGTATCTTGCATCCAGATCCATCTCCTTCAAGAAAAGGTAGGGAAGAGCAGGGTTAGAGGAGCTCCCAGCTCCACTCAGAGCTACTTGGAAAAATAGGAAGAGGCATCCAAACATTCTTTACTCTTTGCAGGAAAGCCCAGGCTGGGTTGGTTCAGGGCTTTTTTTTTTCCCTCCAGGGGAAAAAGAGGTTTTGGCACCGTGGAAGGAAAGACAGAGCAGAGCCTGAGAAGCCCAACTTTAGGGCAGTGATAAGGCTGAAACACTAAAGCTCTCACGAAGTCAGGAAACAGCAGGCAGATGACATTGGGCCCTCTGCACTGTGCAGGTCCCCTTTGGCCAGGGGACAAGAGCAGGGGACAGAAACTTCTGCTCATCTCCTCCTGGAGTGATGAATTAATTGCTCCAATTCTTTACAATAGGTAGATTAGGTCCAAAAAAAAAAAACACCCCAAAACCAAAACCCTAAAACAACCAGGGAAGTCTATAGAAAGCAGCCAGCTTGGGTATTATGCAGAGGATGAAAAGAACCATTTGGTGGCCACAAGTGCTTGATCAACTCAGCTGTTTGCACACCCCCCAGTTTTCTGGTTGTCTGTAAGCAGGTGACATTCAAGATTTACTCTTAAATTCATAGAATTTTCAGGGTTGGAAGGAACCTTAAAGCTCATCCAGGTCCAACCCCTGCATGTGCAGGGACACCTTCCACAGCCCAGGGTGCTCCAACCCCATCCAACCTGACCTTAAAAACTTCCAGGGATGGATGGGGCTTCCACCACCTCTCTGGGCAACCTGTGCCAGGGTCTCAGCACCCTCATGGGGTGCTTATTATTTAAACTTCTTATTTATGATTGAACTTGATAATGGCAGTAGCCTAAGAGGGCCAGCCAAGAATGAAGATCTTTTGCCCCAAACATGGTACAAACCCAAAGTGATGACAACCACCAAGTAGGCAAGGCATGGAAGCACTGGGGCAGGGAGATGTGCTGAAGAAAGAACTGTAAGGTCCTAAGAAAGAACTGTATGGGGAAGGAGAAGGTTGGAGGAAAATCTGCAGTGACAGCCCAGTCAACACCTCAAGTCACAAAGGGAATAAAATTCAAGCTCTTCTGGGCTTGCTCCTAGCAAGTTAACTCTTGCTAACTCTTTTGGTTTGCCCCAACACAAACTGTGCTGGGAATCTGTGCTCATCTGCCCAGTTCCTCTGCCAAACCAGCAGCACTTCTGTGGGATCCTCACCAGCCACCAGTTTAACAGAAGCACTATTAAAGCCATTTCTTCTTGGTGTCAGGGCTGATTTTGCCACCCAGTAGGAAACACACTGACTCCCTCATTGCTTTGAACCTCTCCTGATCTGGTGTCTGCAAAAATCACTGAAACTCCAGGAGAGCAGCACTGTCTGCTGGAAAAAAAATCACTGCCCTGGGTGCAGACAAATAGACATTTGAACTCTGCTTTTTTTGCCTTTTTTTTTTTTTTTTTTGCTTGCCTCAGAAAGAAATCAGTTACCAGTGCATGAATATTGCCTTGTAATTTTATTGCAAACTAATGGAAGTCCATCACCAAGCAGTGACAGAGCTTTTGCTCAACACCTGGAATGGGGAAACTTAAACAGAAGAGCAATTTACCAAATGAACACTTCTTTCAAAAACTCCTTCCCTTTCTCTCAGAAATATAATTTATGGAACCTCTCAAGAAGGAAACAAGATGGAAAGAGAAAACCTCCTGTACAAAGTTCAGATTTGCAACTAAATCCACTTAGGCTGAAATCCATCAAAAATTAGACATGCTTGAAAACTCCCTTCCCAGGAGGATGCAGTCTGAAACTTAATCCCATTAAATACAGGGTGGAAAAGAAGTTGTCCACTTTGTTTTGTCTTACTCACCCCAAATCCTGCAATAAATGCTGCAGAAAAGAAATGCTATGGATCCATGCAGTGAAATGAAGAGGCCACTTGCTTGCTGATCCCCTCCTGGTGTCTCAGAATCCTGAGCAACTCAGATTTTGGGCCACATTTCCCCTTTCTCCCCCCCAAAACCTGCTCTGAGCTCTCACCAGTGCTGATAATTACCCCGTGTCAGGGCAAGCCATGACATTACAGACATCTATTTTTACAGAACTGGCTTTTACCTTTCAATACTTTCTGCTTAGATCTGCTGTTTGAGATTTTTCTCTTTTTTTTTTTTTTTTTTTTTTTTTTCCCCCATCTGAGGGTCTGTCTGATGGGCAGCTGAGTGGCAAGTGCTGAAAAGTGAGGGTTCCCCAGTTTGCCCCTTTCCTCCCCTTCCAGCCTCAGGCAGCTGGGGAGAAAAAAGGAAGAGAAAGAAGAGAAAGAAGAGAGGAAAAGAGGGAAAAGAGGGAAAAGAGGGAAAAGAGGGAAAAGAGGGAAAAGAGGGAAAAGAGGGAAAAGAGAGAAAAGAGAGAAAAGAGAGAAAAGAGAGAAAAAAAGTGAAAAAAGAGAAAAAAGAGAAAAAAGAGAAAAAAGAGAAAAAAGAGAAAAAAGAGAGGAAAGAGGAAAGAGGAAAGAGGAAAGAGAGGAAAGAGAGGAAAGAGAGGAAAGAGAGGAAAGAGAGGAAAGAGAGGAAAGAGAGGAAAGAGGAAAGAGAGGAAAGAGAGGAAAGAGAGAAAAGAGAAAAGAGAGAAAAGAGAGAAGAGAGAGAAGAGAGAGAAGAGAGAGAAGAGAGAGAAGAGAGAGAAGAGAGAGAAGAGAGAAAAAAGGAGGAAAAGGAGGAAAAGGAGGAAAAGGGGAAAAAGGGGGAAAAGGGGGAAAGGGGGAAAGGGGGAAAGGGGGGGAGAGGGGGGAAAGACGGGGAAAAGGGGGAAAAGGGGGAAAGAGGGAAAGGAGGGAAAAACAAGAAAAACGAGGAAAAATGAGGAAAAAAGAGGAAAAACAGGGGAAAAAAAGGGGGAAAGGGAAGAAAGGGGGGAAAGGGAAGAAAGGGGGGAAAGGGAGGAAAGGGAGGAAAGGGAGGAAAAAGAAAAGAATTTTTTAAAATTTTTTAAAAAATAAAAACAAGAAAAAGGATTTCTCCGGAGCAGACCGTGCTGCCCTTGCACTCCCTCCCGTGGTGGATCCCCAAAATGCCACAGGATCGTTAGGGCTGGAAAGGAGCTCCAGGATCACAGAAGAAGCCGGGAGATGTCCCTGCCACCCGCGATGGAGAGGAGAGGAGGAGGAGAGGAAGAGAGGAAGAGAGGAGAAGAGGAGGAGAGGAGGAGAGGAGGAGAGGAGGAGAGGAGAAGAGGAAGAGAGGAAGAGAGGAAGAGAGGAAGAGAGAAGAAGAGGAGGAGAGGAGGAGGAGAGGAGGAGAGAGCTCTGGGCAGCCCCCTCTCTGGGTTTGATCTCTGGTTGCCTCTTAAAACTGTGGCATCCTCCAGAGACCATTTACTGATCAAATATGTGGACTGAGCCTTCTTTAGTTTCTTTTTTGCCATTTTTTTCACTCCTGTACCCTCTCGGGGGACAAAGGTGTCTCTGGAATTTGTGCTCCCCTCCAGAGCCCTGCAGCCCCCTGTACCATACAGATCACATCTCATGCCCTTGAGAGAAATTTTTGCTTTAAAAAGTGACATTTCCTACAGTGATTTTTTCAGTCCAGCAATACAAAAAATAGAACCTTCCAGAGCCTGGGTCAGCTTTGCTGCCACCACTTCAGCTGCTCTAAGAGGCACCACCGTGGATGCTGAAGTGAAGGAGAAGTGATGGAAACACTGGGATTAAATGCAGTAAATAATTCTTCACCTACTCAGAGGGGCATGAGGACAAAGACTTGAACTGAGGGAAGTGAACCAGAGCCAGCTTGGAGATCACATTCAGCATGTTCTGTCTCTGATAAGAACTCTCCTTTAGGTCCATCTCATGACCCCAAACATGAAGCAAATATATTTTTGATATCTATAGATCAGCCTCACTAAGAGATTTTAATATCACTGCTATGCTGAGGTGCTGCCAATGATGTATTTCCACCTGGCAGCCTCAAAAGAAAGTCACAGATTTATAGCATATACATCAATATTGTGTACAGTTTAATCATGAGCACCTAAAAGACAGGAGAGGGAAGCAGAACCTCCTCAGGACAAATTTAAGGTAATGCAAAAGAAAAAAAGATCTTTAGTTGGTGACTCAGAAGGTGGCAGAACAAGCAGTCTTCTTTCTTGAAAACATCAAGCTGGGGTTTGGGGAGGTGTGAGGTGAACATTATTGAGCAAGTTTTGTAGCTGCACATGAAACCAGAGCTGGGAAGCAGCACCTTCAGGAAATGTTTTCTCCTTCCATCCCAAGAAGAATTTGAGGATGTATTTTTTAGCCTGGGTTTTCAGCAGCTTACGAAACACTTAGTGGTCACTTTTTAAAGATAATAAATTGCAAAAGGGAAAGGCAAAAAAAGAAAAATCCCTGAAGGTTTGGTACTAACTCATCAAGGCAATTCCTTCTGCCAGAAGCTCCAGTCTGGGGCACTGACTCCAGACAAATTTGCTGCATGGGTTCTGTGGTCAGATCTGAGTTGATGTTAACTTTGCTTTTTTGAAGCCCATTCATGGTTTTGTGAAGTCCCATCAAGAAACCCTCTGATACAAAGTGCTACCCTCCCCAACCTAAATACCAGTCCGGGTGCTTTTGGGGAGCTTTCACCTCTATGGAGCCCAAATTTATAACCCATGCACACCTTTGCACTACAGCAGGGGCTGTAACTGAGACCCATTCCCATGCAGATGGGGCAAGGAGGAAAAGATTGAAAAAATGTAGTGATTTATGCTACAACTGCTCTTCTCTGCTCAGTTCTTTTCCTGCAGTGAATTGCTGGGTGGTGCTTGTGGATAATCTCACTACATCTTATCCCAGAGTCACAGGCTCACAGAATGGGTTGGGTTGAAAAGGACTTTAAAGTTCCAGTTCCAAGGTTGCTCCCAGCCCCATCCAACCTGGGCTTCAGCACTTCCAGGGATGGGGCAGCCACAGCTTCCCTGGGAAACCTGGGCCAGAGGCTCAGCACCCTCAAATTAAAGAGTTTCTTCCTAATATCCAACTTAAATCTACCCTCTTTCAGCTTGAAACCATTATCACTCATCCTATCACCCCATGCCCTTTGCAGGAAATTCCTCTCCCTACTTTTCCTTTGGCATAAATTACTGTGTAACATCAGCATATTTTTTCCTAAAGCATTTCATCTTTTCAGGCTTACAGGTGATGTTGCACTGGAAAGCATTTTATCTACCACTGTGGATAAATATGAAGGCAGAGATTATCAAATAATAATCAGAAGTGGATAAAGAAATGTCAAGAGAAGCATATCCCATGAGAATTTGTGGGACTGCTGAGATCAGAATTATTTGCATCACTTGAATTGTGTTGTAGAAGACAGCAGAAGAGGGTGGATTAAACAAACCAAAGCATTAAAGAAAGCATTCCAACTTTTCTCTGTGAAATTCCCCAGTCTTCATCTCCACTTCTTAAAAATCTACCTCAAAATGCAATATTGGATCAACCAGAAAGTCAAGCACTTGGGTTTAGATCCTAAAGAGAACACAAAAGGGTTGGAAATCTCCCGAGGCCTCTGCAAAACTCAACCTTCCTCCACCATGCAGCTTCCCCAAGAATGTAGGAATTTGTTCAGATTTTAATAATGCCACCCCTGAACCAAGCTCAGACCTTCACTGGCTGTTCAAAAACAGGTCTTTGAACCCAACCCTTCCTTTACTCAGTTTTTAATTTCCTGGCACCTCTGCCCTCCCTGCTCTCAGACCCCTCAGGAAATGGAAGCACCAGGACAGGGTGGAAATGGCTGTGTCTGTGGTGAGCTTGGGCTGGCTGAAGGGATGGAAACCCTGGCAAAGTCCTGAGCCAGCCCAGACCTCCCAAAAATTCAGAGCCCCACTTCCAAACCACCGTGGCTCAGATAGGTTTTGGAGAGCAGCTCAACCTTTAGAGGCTTCTCAAAGCCAAGCAGAGAGGCCTGCCAGCTGTCCAGGAACACACACAAGTGTTCCTCGAGGTATTCACTGGGCTAAAAGGACAGATAAAAGCATCAAAACTGGCTAAAAGAGGCACCACCTATTTCTTTTTCCCCTGTTCTTCCCTCCCCACCCACATTCTCTTCCATTCTTCACTTCTTTTTTAAAAATCTTAGGGATGCTCAGCCAAGAAGCCACCTCCCCTGGGCCTTTCACCTGCACTTTGTGTCAGCTGCATGCAGAAAAATTACTGCTAAATCAAAAGTTTTAGCACCTCTTTCAATAATTACTCCAACAGCTTTTAGATTTGTTTCCTCATCTCATTGAACCATGGAATGGGTTGGGTTGTAAGGGACCTTAAAGCTCCTCCAGTCCCAACCCCATGGTCAGGGACACCTCCCACAGCCCAGGATGCTCCAAGCCCCATCCCACCTGACAATTCCAGGGATCCAATTGAAAAATTCCAGGGATGGGGCAGCCACAGCTTCCTTGGGCAACCAGGGCCAGGGGCTCAGCACCCTCAAATCAAAGAATTTTTTCCTAATGTCTGACACTAAATCTCTCCTCTTCAAGCTTGAAACCATTGCCCCTTGTCCTCTCACTACACCCTGGTGGAAAAATCTCTCCTCCAGCTTTCCCTTTTGCCCCTTCAGAGTGTTTCTTGCAAGGCAGCACTGTGGAAAAGAGAATTCTTTTCAGAGCTGATGTACACTTGGTTGCAGCAGTGCCCATTTGCAGTAACAATGCTGTTAGGATCTGGAGCCACTTACAGTTTTATTTATGGCCTTGGTTTTGCAGTCACAATTAGAGTAACTTTTCCAAATGTTTGGGTTTGCAGGCGCCATCCAAATAGGTCCTTAAGTTGGAAAGCTTTGATTGTGCTCAGCTTCCCTTTACTGAGCTACCTTAGTGGTCCATCTGATATTGGGGAGTGTTGTGGAAGCTATCCAGGGCACTAAATGCTATTGTACACTCACAAAGCATGTGCCAAGGGAGAAAAAGAAAACAATTGTTCCCTGAAATATTCAGCCTCTGATGAGAGGAACTTCTAAGAGGCAGAGGTGTTCATTTCAAGAAGTGGTTTCAAGCAAACTCTCTTCCTTTGTAACCACCTAAGATCAATATTGGGTTGAGAGGGACCTGTGGCTCAGCAAGGCTTTGGAAGAAAAAAAATAAATAGTTTGGGGTACTTTATAATTCACCAAGGTTTTGAAATAAGAAACACTTGTGTTGCATTGTTTGTGCAGGTACACAACTGAGAGAAAAGCTGAGCTGATGGTTCTAAAAAAAGCCACATCAACAATGCCAGAGTGAGGTGGGAAGTATGGTGACAGTAAACTTGCTTGTTTGAGGAATAAAATGAGCTCTGTGCTTCAAATCATAAAGTGCCAAAATCCTTCAGGTGTAAATGCTCATAAAACACGCCAGCAGTGCTCAGCAATCCTTGGCTTCTTGCCCCCAGGAAGCCTGAGTGCATCCCAGGGAGCAGAAGGAAAATCCAGCCCTGCAAACCCGTGTCACTAGAATTGCAGACTGCTACCTGCCCTGCCATAAACAAGGGAAAAGGACAAGGTTACTGAAGATATTTTGGGGGGATGGAAGAATGTTTTACATTAGTGTCTGACACAAGGGGAGGAAAAGCCAGGAGCAGCTGAATTGGCTGCAGTGCCTCCAGATCTCAGGGTTCCTTATGAGACAGCTCTCAGCCTACCTTCCCAGAATGAAATCCACTGTTCTGTTGCCAATGTTTGTTTATTTGAAATAACAATAAATATAATATTAAACGATGCTTTCCTCCCCCATGCATCCCTGTAGCTCAGTCAGCAGTTCAGAACTGGAATATTATGTTTCCCCTCTATTATTGCAACATGCTCCTACACAGGAGACAGGAGTCCAGGAGCAATCTTAGCAAAGAGCATTTTTGGACTGCAAGAGACCAAACTCCAAGTAGCTTTGGGCTGTCTCTCACCCAGTGAAACCACAAAAACTTGGAAACTCTTGGACCCTGGTGCCCAGTAAAGATTCAGGTGCTCATCAGCTCAGCTCTCATGCTCCTCCACTTCTCTGGCACACAGACAGGGACCTAACTGAGTCGTGGCTGAGGCCACAGTTTGGGCAGAGAAGGACATGTTACAACACTCATTTTTTTTAGGTGTAGCATGAGGACCAGAGAAGCAGACTCCAGGCTGCCTGATGCATCTCAGCTGCCAGCTCCCAGATGCATTTTGCCTGCCAGAAGTTGTCCTGGTGGTGTTACCAAGGTTGGAGGAAGCCAGATGCTCATCAGTCCCTGCAGGATTTGCAGTCACAAAATCCTGTTAGGCAACCAGAAATCTCTTGGAGGTGTTATTTGTGTGAAAACTCTGATTTCTTACTATAAGACTATTTGCAAAGCTTACAGCATCTGAAAAAAAATCACCCATTGACCTGAATTGTGGATGGGGGTGGTTGCTGAGGCCACAGCTGCCCAAGGGAAATGCAAAAAATATTATTCCTAATTGAACAGAGATACAGCTCTGTACACCACTGAAAGTCTTTTCTGAAAGCAATACTTGCTCTGCTTCTGGTAGAGGGGATGTGAAGTGAAACCAGCCCAGAAATCTGCTTAGATAGCTGAAAAACACCAAGACAGATGCTGATCCACCCCTCCCTGACTGCTCTTCATCCAGTTTATCACTTAGAACTGAGAGCTGTTCAACACCCAGGCAAGCAAAAACACCTCTGATCCATGCAGTCATCTTTTGGAAAACAAACTTAACTTCAGCAGTGTGTTTGCTAGAGGGAACTTGGGATTTTATTATCACATCCCTGCTAAGCTTCATCTCCTGGCATATTTACCACTGTGGTTAAGGAGGCTGTGCCCCTGATTTTGCCAGCACCTGGCAAGCTGCACATACCCATGACTGGTGATAACACAAATGAAAAGAAAAAATTTTATTTGATGTGTAGAAAAGAATGGCAGTGCTCTGCCCTCACACACTAACACAGCAGGTGAAAAAAAAAAAAAAAAAATCATTCATTTTCTTGGCATACTACCAAGTGTCTACCTACACAGCCTGGGTTTGCTTTTCCTGAGAAGGATGCAAATACTCCCCATGAAAAAATGAGAAATAAATGAGAAAGGCACATGTGGGAAGGGCTTATGGAGTCTGTGAGCTCCAAGGAAAAGGACTGCAGGAGGAAAGACTGATGCAGTGCTCTGGTAGCTGTAACAGCCTTGCCTTTTTGTTGTTGTTTAGATGGGGACAAGGAAGAAAAATAAACCTGTCTTGTGGGAAGATGCAAAACAAATCTGGGTATTGAGTGGGTGTGTTGTTTTCTTCCTACGTGTGTCTGACTCTGCCTTACCCATTTTATGGAAGGATTCCTAACGCAGTCCAGGATTCTCCTGATCTGTAGGAGGAGCACAGGAACTCAAAATAAACTATCACAGGCTCCCTACCTACAGTCCCCTACTAACAAGCCTGGTTCTCCCTACCAAAATATTCAAGTTTCATTTAGTCTGAGTCCCCAAAGCCTTTACCTATTTGGTAGCAGAAAGTGGGAATTCCACCAGGCTGGAGTTTTCTGGCCATGGTTGATGAAGATGGACACCCCTGGAAACAAACTACACACTCTGGGTGCCTGGGTGACATCTCTCAGCTAACGGTGAAGTCAGATGCAGCCACATGAGTTTATGACATTGAAATTTTGTAAGAGTCTGGCCAAGTGCCCTGGGCTAATTTTTTGTTCCCTTTCATGAAGCAGGGAGCCACTCACAGAATGACAGTTCCATTCAGCACTGATTTATACACATCTATCAAAAGGCTTTGGCATCATCTGAGTCATGTCCCATTTAAAGATGATGTAACAGTCCCAATCACTGATTTTTACCTTTGGACAAATTATGGTTTAGTAGCATCCCCAGTTTTTTTCCATGCTAACATTTAGAACTTTTCTTCTAGACAGAAGAAAGAATGCAACATGTAGTCTCTTGTAACTTCCATTTACACACTTGTGAACGTTCACTTGGAATTAAATTGCAATGTTAAGCTATTAAGTAGAATAATATCCATCACCTGACAGTCTCAGAGTGCTTCAAATGAGGTTCTTAAGGAGTAAAAGATGGGAATCACTTGACTTTATCTGTCCCACACTTTCAAATGCCACACACTATAAAATTCATGGAGATAACCCATTCCTTTAAGGTTTTCAATTAGCAACTACTAATCTACAAATCATTCCCACCCTCTAAAAAAGAAAAAAAAAAAAACAACACAAAAAAACCCCTAGTGGAGGCAAAACTTTTTCTGAAGAATTCCAGGTATGAACAGCCCAGCCACCCCCCACCACAATTTCTCCTTGAGCCTCCCCTGACTCAAAAAGCAGAAGAAAGGGGAAAACTCAGCTCTTCTTCACAGATTTTTTTTTTTTTTCCTGAACAGCCGAAACAAAACCAGGGTCTATTTCCCTATGCCACTGCCTGTAACTTCAGCATAATAAACTCCAAAGGGCAAAGCCTTCACCAAAACACTTAAAAACAGCTTGAAAGGGGCACTCGCTGCCCGTTATGTTTACTCAAGCACTTGTTTAAAAACACATTTAAGGAAAATGTTTTTATTTCTACAGATTGCATTAATTATAGCTTCGCAAACACTGCGAGCTCCACAAGAAGCCTGAACTGAGCTATTAGCTGCAAACCTCAGGTCTTGGCTAGAGAAGTGGTTATGGCTTATTTAGCAAGCCTAATGAATTGGCTCACCCCTCTCTCTACGCAGAGCTCCACGTTTAGCATCACAGAATAGCTTGGAATAGCCACCAGAGAGTCTCCTTTCGTCTTAGAATTATAAATAAAGCGGGGGAAAAAAATTAAAAAATAAAATTAAAAAAAAAAAAAAGAGAAGAGAGCCTCAGTGCTGCATTATTCCTCTCGGGGGAAAATAAAAAGCATTAACACCGACATCACCCCTGGCCCGAAGCTCTGCGGGTACCCACAGTAAACTTCCACTTGGCTCCCTTGCTCTCCCCTCTTCAAACTCTCCGGGGCAGCTGCCCCGGTTCCCCCCCCCTTCCCTCCCCTAAACCTGGGCTGGGGGCTGCAGGGGGGGCCCCACACACCCCGGGGGGATCAACCCGCTCAGGTGTGTCCCAGAGGGGACCAAGCTGGGGGTGAATGGGGTTTTGTGGGGGTTTTTTTTGGGGGTGTCAGCCTTACCGTGAGGGCTGAGAGCTTCTGGGCCGGCACGGCGGGGAGCAGCTCCGGGAGCAGCAGCAGCAGCGGCACCGGCACCCACATCCTGGGGGGGCAGCGGAGGAAAAAAAAAAAAAAAAAAAAAAAAAAAGGGGGGAGGGGGGGACAGGACACACACAAACCGAGACACACTCTGCTCGGGATGTCTCTCCCTCCGTCCCGCTTTGGCTCCTTTTCAATCTCTCCCGCTGGGAGGTCCCAGCTTAAGTCCTTGATTATGATTTTTTTTTTAATTTTTTTTTTTTCTTCTTCTTCCCCTCCCACCTCTCCCCTTGAAATTCGGGAGGATAGCAGAGAGGCGGAGGTTTTTCTGTCTCTCTCTTTCGCTCCTGGGGAGTCAGCCCAGGCTGGGAGGTGCTCCCCAACCTCACGGGGACCCTCCGGACCCCTCCCCGCCTTCCCCCCGGAGCTCCGCGCCTCGCTCCGCCTGGGACAGGCTGCAGCCTAGCCCTGGGGCTCAGCTTTCTTTCCTCTCCAACCTCGTCCGTCCCCCTCCCCCGTGAGAGGGGAAAAACAGGAGGAAAAAATTCGGGACGGGAAGGCAGGACCCTCCCCACCCACACCACCCACCCCGTCCGGGGGGGGCGGCACTGCGGAGCCTGGGGGTGTGAGCCCTCACCCCGCTCTTCTTCCCCTCTTTATCCTCCCCCTCCCCTGCCCGGCCTCCGCTTTTCTCCTCCCAGACCCACAGATCCTCTCCGGATTAACCCTCCCCGCTGCTCCCCCCGGAGGACTCATTCCCCCCCCCCCATCCCTTCCCCGCTTCAAACACCGGCAGCCCCGGGGGAGGTTTTAGGGGACCACGGGAACCCCGATCGTGCTTAGGGTCACCTCGTCTCCTCCTCCTTCCCCCCCCACCCCCAGCCTCCCGAACCCTCCGGTTCTCCTCGACTCCGGTTCGGAGCCGGAGAAAGGGCCGGGTTAAGCTGATTTTTGGCCGGGCAGCAGACGGGGGCCGGGGGTCCCTGGGGGCTGCCGGGGTGTCCCGGAGCCCCCTGGGGAGATGCCGGTAGGGGTGCAGTGAAATGCCAGGTGAAACCTTCCCACAGTTTGAGAGCTTTTCTGGCTTTCGGGAGCTAAATGAAGGTATTTTGTTATTTCCTGACGGTCAACCGCCAAAGGATCTCCTTCCCCCTCCTCCGCCCCCCTTCCCCTAAACCACCACCCACCCCCGCCTGAAAGAAACCCTTTTACTGCAATTTTTTTTTTTTTTTTTTTTTTTTTTTTTTTTTTTTTTTTTTTTTTTTTTGTGTCAGTGGAGGAGTCCCCTGCTCCTTCCCAGAGAGCTTGGGTTTCGGTGGTGCCACCAGGGAGCCGGGCTTTGCTTTTACTTTTCTGTGGGAGAAGATCCGGGTGTGAAAGCAGCTCAGGGAGGCTGCGAAGTGACAGGCTCCCAGCACACAAGTGACAATTTCCCACCAGCTCTGCCCTTCCAGGTTTGTCACACACGCTGCCCCAGCCAGGACAGGGGATGCAGAGCACTCTCTGGAAGAGCAGCTGCATGAACCAAAGCAGGGAGAATCATAGAACTGGCTGGGTTGGAAGGGACCTCAGAGCTCATCAAGTCCAACCCTTGCTCCACTCCCCCCGTGGTTCCCAGCCCATGGCACTGAGTGCCACATCCAGGCTCTTTGGAAATATCTCCAGGGATGGAGAATCCACCCCTTCCCTGGGCAGCCCATTCCAATGGCTGAGCACCCTCTCCAGAAAGAAATTCTTTCTAATGTCCAACCTAACCCTCCCCTGGCACAACTTGAGACCTCTTGTGCCCTCTTGTCTTGCTGAGAGTTGCCTGGGAAAAGAGCCCAACCCCCCCCTGGCTCCAACCTCCTTTCAGGGAGTTGGAGAGAGTGATGAGGTCTCCCCTGAGCCTCCTCTTCTCCAGCCTCAACACCCCCAGCTCCCTCAGCCCTTCCTCACAGGACTTGTGCTGGATCCCTTCCCAGCCTCCTTGCTCTTCTCTGGACCTGCTCCAGCACCTCAATCTCCTTCCTGAGCTGAGGGGCCCAGAACTGGACACAGGACTCAAGGTACATCTTGTGGTCAGCTTTGACCTGGCTACCACCACCTTACACCAGGTCCAGACTTACACCAGACTTGATCTGGGGTGTATTAGAAATTGTACCCAAGTTTCCTGAGGTCCTTTGCTTCTGGTCCTGGAGTGAGAACCCTGTTGTCTCCTCTTGCCCCAAATCCTTCTAGAACTGTTGTAGAAAGCAACTCCTGTTGCTTAGGTGAGTGAGTCTCGTGGAGCAATCCTGTTTAATCCAATAGCAGTGGGTGCAAATAGATAGGAAATACTCAGCAGAATTTACCAGAGCACGAGTGCTTTCTGCTCCTGCTTCTAATCAGCTTGCAAAAAGGAATCACCTCCTGTGGACAGCTGCCCATCCATCATTAAACTCAACAAGGTTGTTGCCATAAGGGTCTTGGAAATTCTAACAGTGTGAAATGAAGAATTATCTATCTCTAAACTACTGAGGGTAAAGTAAATCCTCAGGTTTCTGTGCAGTCCTGGAAGGACAGGGATGGGCAGCTAGATCCCAGCTGTGTTGCTTGGCTGGGGTGTGTAAGTGTTCTGCTTCTTGTAACAGGACCAGGTATTGCTTGGCAGAGGTTAATGCAATTCTTAGAAAGAAATTCTTTTCCTCCTATGGCTTCCTGGCAGTCTCTTAAGGAATTGCCCTGCTCTCTTCCCTGCTTTTCAAGTTTGCTGTTTCTCAAGCAGCATTTGCAGGCTCGACTGAGGTATATGAAACTCTCTATTAATGTTTTCAGTTTCAAAAAATAATGGGAAATAATGTTAAAAGTCAACCAAGCAATTCCTGGAGAATATGTGGGCACTTGCAGGCATGCAAACAAGGACAGAACAGTCATGTGCATGCTGTGTACCTGGGATTTGCCTTCCTCCTCAATGTGTCTGCACTGAGAAACACCAAGTCCTGGGCAGTGACAGAGGTGACTTGGGCAAATGATAACATAAAAGAAGTAATTTTTTTTTTTTCTGACTTGTAAAGCACTGTCACTTAGCTTCTTATGAAGAAAGGTACTAAATCAAAACCAACAGGCACTTAATAGCAAATCTCCCATGGCTTTAATATATGAATGTGAATGCAAACACAACAAACCAACCAAGACCCCAGCCCTGATGTGCTTGTGGTATCATTAAACCTGACTCACAGGTTTTCCTACTTGATATGGGGGATATCCCATATATATGTTTCTTTTAAAGATAGACTAGAATCCTCTGCTCTTACTTCTTTGTGCTTGCTGTGTGTAATAAGGAAGATGGAGACCAAGAGATAAGCAGGAGGTTGGGAGATGTCTTAAACAAAAAAAAAAAAATATTACTTTTTTCTTTAATTATTTCTTTTAAGTAGAAAATTATTAAACTTCTTTAACACACAATTTATTTTAACCCAGCTCTGAGCAAGCAGCTTATGACTGATGAAATGTGGGGTGGAATTTTTTAAAGTGTTTATGGGAACCAGAGGCTGAGATCCTTTTTTTTTAACTTTGAGAACTACAGAGGTGAGCCAAACCCTCATCCCAAAATACCAAGGCCCACGCACTATTTGATCCTGAAAAATAAAGTTATCAAACCAACCTTTTGGAAAGGGAACACAATGTGGGGGTGAAGCTAAAACTGTGGAGGAACCAGCCTGGGTCCTGATCCTCTGGAAACAACCACGGGATTCTGCACAGTTCTTGGAGCCTTGAAAACAAACCCTGGAGTGGAAAATGTCAGCAGGAGGAGCTCTGTCTGGGGAGGGATCATAAGCAGATTGACACCAACCATGAAAATCATACAGGAAAGCAGCCAGGACATGAAGTGAAATGCTGGCAGCAAAATATTTTTCTCAGTGCTAGTGAAACAGCTGAAATGATGGGGGATGCATCAGAAAATCAGAACACAAAACAACACCAGAAGTCATAAAATAGCTTTGCAATCACGAGGCTCACCAGCAGAATGTCCTTATCTCATATTGTTATTATCCCCTTTCTTTGACTAGAATTATTTTGCTGTCACTACCTCTCTGCTTTATGGCTCATCATCTTCAGAAGGAACTTTTTCATACTTGCAAATAAAAGAAGGAGCAAACAGTTCAACTGTGAAGATGTAGGAAGTCTTATGGAGAAGATCCTGGGCAGATGTGCTCCTTCAGCATCCCACTGCTTCTCAGAGGAACAGGAAGAGATCTGTTGTGGAGTGAAATGGAAAGGGTTCCACAGGTAAAGTGTGGTTATTTTAGCAGTGGAAACTTCATGCAGTCCCAAATGTGGAATAAAAAGCTCAGTAAAGTACGTGAATATCTCTTCTTTCCAGTTCCTGGGGCTGACATTTGTGTTGTGTACCATCTTGCTATTTCAGATTTGTAAACTCGTAGTAACCCAAAACCCAGGAGGTTCTCGTGCCTCTTCCTCAGCCCCGTGCTCCCTGCTCCCAAACCAGCAGTTTGTGGGCCGGAGGTGTTTGCAAAGCCTTCACCACCCTGAACAACCTCAGCCCAAATGCCAAAGCCTGAAGGGGCCCTGTGCCAGAGCCAGTTCAGACACCACTGACAGGGAGCAACCCAGGACAGGATGGAGGAGAAACCACCTGAGTGTGAAGAGCAAAACCCCTGTGCCTTCCCACACCAGCCATAACTCACACATCAACACTGGGCTTTGGTCTCCAGGTCCTTGGTTTCCAGGGCTTCATTCTCCAGGGTTTTGGTCTCCAGGACTTAGGTTTCCAAGGTTTTGGTCTCCAGGGTTTTGGTCTCCAGGGCTTCAGTCTCCAGGGCTCCAATTTCCAGGGGTTTGATCTCCAGGGGTTTGGTTTCCAAGATTTGGGTCTCCAGAGCTTCAGTCTTCAGGGTTTCAGTCTCCAGAGCTTTGGTTTCCAGGGCTTTGGTCTCCAGGGCTTCAGTCTCCAGGGCTTTGGTCTCCAGGGCTTTGGTCTCCAGGTTTTTGGTCTCCAGGACTTCAGTTTCCAGGGCTTTGGTTTCCAGGGCTTCAGTCTCCAGGGTTTTGGTCTCCAGGGCTTTGGTTTCCAGGTTTTTGGTCTCCAGGGCTTCAGTCTCCAGGGCTTTGGTCTTCAGGGCTTCAGTCTCCAGGGCTTCAGTCTCCAGGGCCTTGGTTTCCAAGGTTTTGGTCTCCAGGGCTATGGTCTCCAGAGCTTCAGTCTCCAGAGTTTTAGTCTCCAAGGCTTCAGTTTCCAGGGTTTCAGTCTCCAGAGTTTTGGTCCCCTGAGTCACCTTGCACAGATTTTAATGTCTTTGAAGAAATTAGGCAGTAGAAATCCAACAGGCATGGGCTGTGTTGTTCCTCACTCCTTCTCCCTTCCATCCTACCCCATCCTCCCAAGAGGCTGGCAGGCAAGAAAAGTGCCTTTTCTCCTCTCTGCCTTCAACCAAAGGTTTTCCAAGTCCAAGAAAAGGCAGAACAAGTCTGCAGTGCTAGGGAAAACATGACTGCAATGACCAGCATCACCTGCAGGGCTGGAACACTGGGAAAGTGAGCAAGGTGTGGGAAGGAGCCTTTAAAAAGAGGAGAGCAGGAAGAGGCACCCAGCAGGGATGGAGCTCTGCTGCCAGAGGAGCTGACACTTTTCTGGTCAGATAGTGGCATTCTCACCACTCTGTGGTCTGTGCTAAAATCACTGGGCTCTCCCCAGCCAAATTCTGCTTTGCAATGGGTGGCAGTGCTTTCAGTCCATTGAATGCCATCTTTTCTTAGCAAGCTCCCTTCAGAAAGAGGACTAATAATAATAATAATAATAATAATAATAATAATGCAAGAAGCTCAGTGAAACCTTCAAGATTAAAAATGCCAGAGTGTGGGGGAAAATACCTATTTCTCTTCATGGTTAGGATTTTTCATTAGCCAGCTTTGCCCAGCTGGTAAATTCAGGTTCTTTCTCATGGAGTGGCAGCAGTCAAACAGGTTATCATGGCAGTGGACATGAGTTCATTTCTGCTTTTAATTTCTTCTTTCCTTTTGGATTTATTCAGTATCTCAGAGGCTGTGATTGTCATGGCCTTCCCACTGCTTTCCCCAAAGCCATTGCTTGCAGCTCCTGCCACCAGTTTTCTTACTTTTGCTGACTGCTAAACTAATTACCAACCAGCCATTTTGGAGAACATGTTGATGAATGCCAAGGTTTCTTTAAACCCCCCACCAAAAAAAAAAAAAAAAAAAAAAAAAAAAAAAAGAAAAAAGAAAAGAAAAAGCCCCAAACAACCCTGTAGTGTAATGTCAAGAACTCATTTGGGCATGTGTTACTTTACCACTTTAGAGAAAAGATAATATTATTTTTTTGTTTTAAAGCAAGGCAAAAAGTAGCAAGTTTTATGGGTTTTGGCAGCCTGGTCTTTGTTGCAAATGTTTCCCCTCTGGCTGAGCTGGTGGTGAGCTGCTGGCTCTGAGGCACACTGAGCTGCAGTGTAAAGAAAGTGGCAAAGAGACCAATTTATAGCAAGAACAGAGTGGAAAGACATAATGAACAATTAAATCAGGACCCAGAGAAACAACCTGCCAAAGCTCTTGCAGGGGAGGGCTGACATGAGACAAAAAAAAGTTCATCTCTGAGGGCTGAAGAAAGCCTTTGCTTCTCATGGTGGTTTTAAGTCTCTGACAGGCTCCATAAACATTAATCCACGAGGTGTTTAAAATTTTGTGTCTCAGCAAAAGATTTGTGCAGGTTCTGTGGTTTTTATTTATTTCTGTGGAGTGACTGTGGCATGAGAAGAAAGATTCCTGCTTTTGAAGGGTAAACACTGGCCCACTTGAGAGACAGAGATATGAATTACACTAAATATTTAGTAAATGATTGGTTCCCACTGGGAGAACAAAGTATGTTGCATTGGAAGAGATACAGAACAAAGTAGGGAAAGAAAATCCAGTAGTTTCATAACTATTTTTCTAAGAAAGAATGTGAAACAGAATCTGGAACTGGCACCTTGTAACCCTGAGGTCATTTGGCCTCCCCAACAAGAGCTGCTCAGAAATTCTTCACTGAAATACCATCAGGTGTCTGCTTGTGGCAGAGGACAGCAACTTCTCAAAAGCTGCTTCCCAGAGGCACAGCAGCTGCCACAAAATCCTTGTTGGGAAAGATTTGGGCTGGCCAGAGGTAAAGCTGAGACCTCTTTGAGCTCCTGACAGGTGCCCAGCGCCTCCCATCCTCACCACCAGATCCTGGAGCCATCCTGGAGCAGCTCTGAGTGATGAGCAGAGAGGAATGGAGTCATCTTTTGGCAGCCAGCTGGGTCAAGGGTGGGGAAATGTTGCCCTGGAAGACTCAGAATCAACACAGCAGCAGCTCAGGGATGTGCAACTTTGCCTCCTTTGTGCCAGGTGAGCATCTCAGCTTCATGAGGAGCCCCTGATTTGTTTTGCAGGAGGAGCTTTGAGAGAGAATCTGTCTCAGCAAACAAACAAATGGCTTGCAGCTCTTTTTCTATTAAAAAAAAAAAAACAAACAGAAAAAAGCTCTCAGGTTGCCAGGATGCTACACCACCCCTCCAGGGTTTATTAAGATAAAAATTCCAGCATAGCTATACCTACAAGCTCTTCCTAGCATCCACTATGCCTGTGAAAAAAAGAGTATTTGGGAACTCTTTGGTATTCATAAATTTATTATTATTAGTTCTTTATGTTATATTTTTTACAGAAACCTGGGATAAACAGTAAAAAATAAGTTCAGCTAACCAAGTCAGTGCCTAAGCAAATATTAGAGGGTGCTTTGTTAGACTGGGAATGACACTGGAGTTAGGGAAAGAAAAACAAACAGCAGTGGTACTTTCATTCAGATTTGTCTGCAGCCAGCCCTGTTAGCTGCAACTGGAATCTAAATGTCATCTTAATAAAAAAAAAGAAACACAAAAAAAGTAAAAAAAAACCCAAACCATGTGCTGTCCTTAATTCCTGTAAATCATATTGACTTCAGTTGCATTCCTCTGGTGTAACTGAGAAGAGAATTTGGCTAAAAAGTATTAGTAGTGCTCTATTGCCCACAGGTTTTATACATATTTCATGTGGAGATGTCTAACTGAGTGTCAGGGATCATCTGCCACCTTGGCATCCAGAACAGATCTCCAAGGCCAGACTTGATGTGGTTGATGTCAGTGCTACAAATCCCAAGTGTGCTCAGATAATCTGCAGAGAGCAACAGAGGGCAGGCCTGGCTTCCCAGGTGTGCTTACAACACCTCTGGACTATACAGATGCCTCCAGTGGAGTCTCTGAGGAACAACATTTGCCCCATGGTTGGGGATATCAGTGCCAATGGAACCACTTTTGCCCCATGGTTGGGGACATCAGTGCCTGAGAAACCACAGTTCCCCCATGGTTGGGGACACCAGTGCCTGGGGAATCACAGTTGCCCCCTTGTTGGGGACATCAGTGCCTACAGAACCACTTCTGCCCCATGATTGGGGACACCAGTGCCTGGGGAATCACATTTGCCCCATGGTTGGGGACATCAGTACCTACAGAACCACATTTGCCCCATAGTTGGGCACATCAGTGCTACAAATCCCAAGTGTACTCAGATAATCTGCAGAGAGCAACAGAGGGCAGGCCTGGCTTTCCAGGTGTGCTTACAACACCTCTGGCCTATACAGATGCCTCCAGTGGAGTCTCTGAGGAACAATATTTGCCTCATGGTTGGGGACATCAGTGCCTGGGAAATCACAGATCCCCATGGTTGGGGACATCAGTGCCAATGGAACCACTTCTGCCCCATCGTTGGGGACATCAGTGCCAATGGAACAACAGCTGCCCCATGGTTGGGGGCATCAGTGCCTGAGAAACCACAGTTCCCCCATGGTTGGGGACATCAGTGCCTACAGAGCCACATTTTCCCTATGGTTGGGGACATCAGTGCCAATGGAACCACATTTTCCCCATGATTGGGGACAACAGTGCCTATGGAACCACGTTTGCCCCATGGCTGGGGACACCACTGCCTGAAGAACCACAGTTGGGGACATCAGCCTGAGGAGCCACATTTTCCCCATGGCTGGGGACATCAGTGCCTACAGAACCACATTTGCCCCATAGTTGGGGACATCAGTGCCTACAGAACCACTTCTGCCCCATGGTTGGGGACATCAGTGCCTACAGAACCACTTCTGCCCCATGGTTGGGGACATCAGTGCCTACAGAACCACTTCTGCCCCATGGTTGGGGACATCAGTGCCTGGGGAATCACAGTTGCCCCATGGTTGGGGACATCAGTGCCTACAGAACCACATTTGCCCCATGGCTGGGGACATCAGTGCCTGCTCTCTGCACCAGCAGGATGGCTCCAGAGTTCCCTCATGGCCAGGACAGTGCCCAGGAACATCACCACTCCTCCAGCCATCATTTCTGCCCCAGCCATTACCAAACTTTTCCTGTCTCCCAGCTCTGAGCTGCTGCTGTCTCCAGCCTGTGCCTTCCTCTGGCTGGGAGGCAGGACTTGGCTTTTCTCTCCCAGATGCCTCACTGCTGCAGGTGCCATCACAAATATTTTATTAGCTTATTTTCAGAAAGCTGGCAGGGGACAGAATCCGAGGTAAAACTGAGCAGTGCTTTGCCAAGGCTCTGGAAGGTATGTCCAACTGGCACTGAGTTTAGTCAGCCCAGCTGGCAGGAGAGCAGAAAGTCCTTTTCTCTCTCAAAGATGAAATCTGTATGTCTGCCAGCTCCCTGTAATTACAAGCCCCAAAGAGTGTCTGCTCCAGTGTAACTGGAGATCTATGGGCTTTGGCATCTCCTGGATCAGTTACCACTTAGTGCTGCATCACCAGGCCAAGATGGGAATTTCCTTTGTGGGGAGACCTCTTTTATTAATAAAAGACAAATCACATTTGCTCTCCAGCACCAAGCTCAGCTGGCTCACTGCTTTTTCTGTCCCCCAATACAGAACTCCAGCTGAATGCTCCCAGGGAGTATCCCTTCTCTCTTGCCCCTCTCTCTACTCAGGTTTCATTCTGCATCACTATACACAGTCATCCTTTTTCCTCTGTACAGCTAATTCCCATCCCAAAACAATACAGACCCTTTCTGAATAAGCTTTTAAGGTCACAAGGAGTTGAACCTTCAGCCTCCTGGGCTTTGCCATGCACCCCAAAACCACACCTGACCACACAGGCAAAGCCAGATTTCAGGGAGCTCTTGACTCCTGACCATCCAGCCCAGAGTTAGGAGACATCTCACTGGCTTCAGGCTGGACCTAAACCCACAGAACCTTTTCAAAAGCTGCTGAGAAGCTGTCAGCACTCAGATGGCCAATGCTGAGTCCTGGTCCTGTCTGCACCATCCAGCAACCAACACAGCTTTGAACTGGAATGTTGGTGGTGTCCCTGTAGAGGTTGTTTCTGCAAACTGACTCACCAGGTGTTGCAGGAGAGCTCTGACTTTCCTGGGCCCTGGTGGAGGAGTCCTCAGAGGCCCAGAGAATGCAGATGATTGCCCTTCATCCCTTCACCTTTCCCCTTTCCACATCAGCTATGGAGCCACTGCTGGAAGACAAGTCTTCTCCTGCCTGTGGCTGAAATGTTATCACAGGAGATTAACAGAAAGGAAGATTATGAGAAGCATTTTGCCAGGAGCCTGATGGTCCCCAGGAGGAATCAGTGAATCCTGGAGAGGAGTTCAGGCTCCTCAGGGGCTTACCTGACACTAACAGAGCAGTGACTCCTGCAGACTCTGGGAACACATTTGGTTTTTTACTTTGTGGGTGGAAACTCTGTGGAATAAAGAATTTCTGGAAGGTGAAGGAGAAAGCAACACAGCAGCTGTAACAAAACCAGCTGGCTGCCCAAATCCCTGAGTATTCCGGGGCATTTGCTCAGTTCCTGTTTTTTACCTTTTCCTTCAAGATGAAGCTAAAGGAGAGAAAAGTGGAAAAAAACCCAAAAACAAGATCAGAGAAGAGCTGAGAGTGGGCAGAGGTTCTCTCCCCAAATATCTCCAGCAATAAGATACCAAATCTGCTCAGTGAGATGGGTCTCACATCTTTGGTGCCAGCAGTGTCTGGTGATGCAGCCACAGCTCTTCTGTGCCTCTCTGCCACTCTCCAAATACCTGGGGAGTGACATTCATGGGACATTTGGGACCACAGCCTCTCCAAGTCTCCAGATCTCTGTCAGCCTGAGCTGGATTTCCCCAGCAGGGATCAGAGAGAGTGAAAAGCCTGAGAAATCCAGTGATATTTTATAAAACTCGTGTTCCTTTATGAACAACTACAAAAAAAAAATTGCCTTCAAACAAAAGTATGGAGAAACAGCCTTCATGTGTCTGCTTCTTGCCAGGCAGGAACTTTTCTGTGCAGTGATTTATGGTTTCTTGCTGACCCCACTCTCACTGAAACTTGATTTTACACCAGGAGGTTGTTTTTTTGCAGATTTTGAAAACATTTGGTTTGGTCTGATGGGACTTCTGAATCTTTCAGGGGGGTTTTTGGTTTTGGTGTTTGTTTCTTTGGTTTAGAATTGCAAGCTGCATCCCTTCCCTTAACATCCCTCACCACTTTTTTTCATTATTTATGAAAATATGTTCTTTTTTTTTTTTTTTTTTCATGTTTATAGAATTTTTTTCTTTTTATGACCCATAACCAGAAGGGATTTCTCTGGCATTTGAGGATTCAGCCTAAGTGGGTTTTAGGTGGCTGTTTATACTGGAGCCTGAATTCCACAGCTAATTTTGAACAGTTGAAAATTAGAAAGAAAGTGCAGCTAATGTTTCAGTTTGTTTGATTTCTGAAGCAATCCCAGATAGGCTTAAAAACCTAGTATGGGAAATCTTCTGCTTCCTTTGACTACTCAAACAAAGCAAACTTACTTCCCTTGCCCACTCACAGCTTCAGCCTGAGATATCTGTGTGGATTTACCCCTCAATAAAGAAAAATTTGTGTTAATGGCTTAGTATATAACAGTAAATAGAGGTTTTATAGAAATAATATAGAATTTTCTGTGGATTGTGCAATACAACTCAAGGCAATTTGTGCCTTGATGGTGTCTTGTTGGGATAGAACTCTATGTGGTAATGTTAACATTTGGCTAAATATAATTATCCTTTGTCTGCTAAACCCCTGCTACCAAAACCCCCTGAGCCAAAACGATGCCACAGGATAATTTTTCCTGTGGAAACAGGGATATTTTTTTAAGGATTGAAGATAAACACCAAATATAAGAAGAAGGAAGCTTTCTTTCAGGAGAGGTTAATCACTGCTGGTTTCAACCCTGGAATAAGTATTTTCTTGTTGCTACTTTAACAAAACCATTTCAGTTTTCACAGTATTTGTAGCCCAGTCACTCATGATAATCCATAGCAAAGATTCTACTGGCAAGAACTGGCAAAAAATATTTATTCCCAGAAGTACAAACATATATTTTCTAGAAACTACATCTCATTTTAGTGGTAAAACTAACATGGCTGTTTTGAAATTACTTTTTTATCACTATTATTTTGTTTGTTTGTTTGTTTCAAACCAAGAATACCCCAGGAAATTTCAGTGTGGAGTTGAAAAACTCCCAGCCAAACGTTTGATTTGGTCAAAAAAAAACAAAAAACAAAAAACCTCTTGGAGATTAGATTAAAGTGTTTCAAGCAGTTGTACTGTAGACACCAAACCGTGTCTCTAATCCAATAAAAACTCCCATTTAATGAAAGCCATCTGCAAGCCATATCACTGCTCTTCCCCATCCTATTCTTAATGCTGCTGGAAGCATCTTTGGGGGTTTCTCTTGGGGGCTTCAGAGTTCAAATGTCCCTGAAGCCACGAGGACTTTCTGCTCCTTGCTGCCTCTCCAGTTGGCTGGTGCTGCATGGCTGAGCCAGTTGTCATCCCTCTGCAGCTCATTTTACCCACCTGATAAGAGGACACTGTACCTGCCTGCCAGGGGTGTTGTGGGGACACAGCACTTCATGTGTGCAAAGATTTCCTGTGCTCCATGAACAGAAATCCTGCAGGAGGGCAAAGTTTCACAATGGAGTCACAGCAGGGACTCATGGAATGAGCTGATGCTTCTCCAACCTAAAGATAAAATAAAATAAAATAAAATAAAATAAAATAAAATAAAATAAAATAAAATAAAATAAAATAAAATAAATAAAATAAAATAAATAAAATAAATAAAATAAAATAAAATAAAATAAAATAAAATAAAATAAAATAAAATAAAATAAAATAATAATAAAATAAAATAAAATAAAATAAAATAAAATAAAATAAAATAAAATAAAATAAAATAAAATAAATAAAATAAAATAAAATAAAATTAAATCTATGGTTGAGAAAGACCTCAAGGATCATCAGATCCTACTGTCAACCCCACCAACTAAACCATGTCCTGAGTAGCAGCACCTCCCTGCACACCACAAAAATGCCATATGGCAGGAAAAAATGGGAGAAATAAATCACAGTGATCCCCTGGGAACCCAGAGATACAGAAAGCAAATGACTCCTCAAAAGTGGATCAGCCAGCAGCAACCTGAGGGCAAGGCCCCTGCACCTCAAACCTCATTTTTATCCCCATCCTGCAGTCTGCATTTTATATCCCCTCTTTCCACAGCTCAAACACTGCTTTGGCTCCATTCTGCTCAAAATCCCCTGTGGCTGAGGTGCTGCAGGTGCCCTAGGGAAGGCTGGGGAGAAAGCTGTAATTTTACAGACACCAGGAGCTGTGTCTTGCACAGGAGTACAGAAACTAAATCAAAGCAGTTTTGCCTGGAAAATAATTTCTTTTTTTCTGTACATTTGAACTCCCGTGAAGAAAAGAAGGCTTTGAAGTCATCATCTCCACACACTTTGCCATTAGTACAAAATGCTCACATTTAAAACAAAACCATGAGAACAATCTACAGCTGATTCTTGGTCAGAAAACCATTAATGTGGAGGCCCTGGGGAGGGAGCTTCAAATGTGTCTCTGAGGGTCTCTCTGGAAGAGTGAGGAGCTAAGTTGCATGACTGCTTGTCATTGTACTTTTTAAAGATAATCCTCCAAACTTGTATAAAAAGGTTTTCACATTACTGGAGATCTTGTGATTCCCTTTGCTTCCGTTTTTGTTTTTTTTTTTTAATGCTATTTTTGAATATATGCATTTTTTTTTAAAATTATCTTTAAATTCAGCTTTGTGAAGAGGTGACTCTGAGGTCACTTCTTGGTGTTGCAATGGTTCTGCATAGCTGTCTACCTCTCAGCAGTGTTTTTTTTTCCTGAGTTCTGGAAGCACAGCAGGACTTGTGTGGCAGCAGCAGAAGGCAGTTCTCCCCTTTTTCCTTATCCTGTCCCTCCAGCGAAGAAAACCAAACCAAAATAAAACAAAACAAAAAAGAACCAATTGAGACAAATGCCAAATTCTTCCCCATCACTACAATTTGCTGCTGATCAGGGGAGTGTTTTTCCCTGACACCAAAATGACAGCTCCAAGCACCCCGTACCCTGGCGATTTGCTCTGGGAACTTATTTGGACACACGCGGAGCCAGAAATTGGGATAGCTTCAGGGAGAAGGGAAACCTGTCACAGCTGTGAGTGGCAGAGCAAGAACAAAAGGCTGTGAGCCTCCTCTTTGCCACCACAGAGCCCAGGGGTTGCCATCGTTCTCCAGAGCAAACCAGGAAACAAAAATTCCTGAAAGCGAAGCTTTGTCTTATCAAGCGCGATAACATCTGACAAACTGTACAGTCCTTCCCCTCTCTTTGGCAAAGCTTGGGGCTTGGCCAAGGACAGAAGAGTCAGGTCACTGACCTCTTAACCTCAGTGATCATTTTCCCCCGGGGCACTAAATGCTGGCTGCAGACAGGTCCATTGGGCAAGAGGAGCAGTAAGGTCACCACCTTCCCCGTTTCCTTTTCCCCGCTATCTCTGCAGCGGCAGCGGCTTCTCCAGCCCTGACTTCCCCGTGAGTAATGGCAGTGTTGAAAGTTCAGCAGCTGCTTAAGTGCTTTGCTGGACTCAGGCCAACACCTGCACCACCTGGCAAGGTCTAAGGGATGGCTCAGAGCAGCTTCTTGTAGCTCCCCATCAAGCTGCTGAGATGGGCTTGAGTACCACCGCTCACCTCAAGGCTTCTCCCTCTCTGCCCAGTCCAGGGCAAAACCTGCAGAAATCCAGATTCTTCTGAAATATAAGCATGTAGCTGGGTTTTTCTCTCATCTCCTAAATAAACTGGATGTTTATCATCACCTGCACATGCCTGGCTGTGTCTCACTGCTGCCCCATCTCCTCTGAATCCATTTATCTATTTAACCAGGACCAGCAGTCTCTGAGAAAATCAGCATCGAGCAAATTTCCCTGAAGCAGGGGACCAGCAACAGATGTTAAAAAAAAAACCACCAAGGGATCCTCCCACTGCTGAAATATCAAAATAATTTCCAATGCTCTTGGGGAGCCAGGCAGCTGCAGGCTCAGTGCTTCCCAAAGAACTTGTGGGTACTGTGTTCTTTTCATCTCAGGGCATCATATATTGACCTGACATTTAGAGGTGGGACTTCTGGAAAAGAAGAAGTCTTACCTAAAGAAAAGGTACCTCCCCAGTTCCCCAAGGCTCCAAATAAACCTGAAATGAACCACTGGTGTTAAGCAAAAGAAAACAAAGGGGAAAAAAAATACATAAATTCTTGCCATTTGACCAGCCCTGTGCAAACCAGGGTGATTCTTTGCTACCTGAATAACTTCTCTGAGTTTAAGTGAGGATTATACAGATATTTTTGTTAAGGAAACAAAGCAAATAAAAGATTCCTTTAAGCATTGTTTAAAAAAAAAAAAAAAAAAAAAAAAAAAACAGAAGGTATCCAAAGTGATTAATTCAAGAGCTCTTCTAGCAGGCTGTAAAACACCAAAAGGAGTAACAGAAAGCTTGAAGTTACTTTTACTCTGAAGCAGGCTTGAAAATAGCTTCACTCATCTTTTAATTATGGAAATTGCTACCCAACACCAACCCTTGATGCTTCTGGAAAAAATAAAAAATAAAAAAAAAAGGAGTATTTTAAACCTCTTTTGGATAACTCTTAGTCTGAGTTACCAAAAAATGGGCAGCCAAGCATGGATATTGTTCTTGTTTTGTCCCTTGGCAGAGAGAAGATCCTCAGGATGGTTTTGCCCACCTTACTTTCCATGGAGCACGGGAACCATTCATGCTGCAAGCAGTCAAGAAAGTGTCTGAAGGAACCTCTGTCAGTCTGAAGAGATGAAGCAGTGAGATTTGGTGTCTCTGCAGCCTCAGATGGAGCAGAACATTGCAGACACCCTCCCTGTTCCAGCCACCAACATCTTTAGGGATGGGGAAGGCCAAGTGCAAGGTCTGGAAGACTCCAGGTGCTCCTGCAGACACCCAGGGCAGTCCAAGCCCCAGTCTGGTGCTTCAGCATCATCTACAGAACATTATCTGAACCAAATAATGAGGATTCACTCAACCTCTTGGGCTGTGGAGAAAAAAGACAGGAGGAAAAGGTTTCCATATCCTAAGGTTTCCATATCCTAAGGTTTCCTGAGCAAGAAGCAAGAAATAAAGTGTACCACATAGCTGGGGATTTTACCTTTAATTGAGGCAGCGAGCTGCTATTTCTCTTGCTCTTGGAAGGAAAGCAGAAGTGGAAGCAAACATAATGGAGTTTGTTTTTTGTTTTTTTTTTAATGTTACTTTTAAATTCCTCAACTATGAAAATAAGCCATGTTCAGCCTCTGAACATGGAAGCCCAAAGGCTGATATGGACTTGATTCAGAATCTATTGAAGTCAACAGCCTGGGTGGCTTTTACATCAGGTTACATAGCTCAAAATATGAAGATCCACTTGAAATGTGAATATGCACCTGAAGATAGAAAAGTTCAGCCTAGAGAAGGCTCCAAGGTGACCTTGTAGGGGCTTTTCAGTATCTAAAGGGGCTACAAGAAAGCTGGGGTAGGGCTTTTTACACAGGTGTGTAGTGAGAAGACAAGGGGAAATGGTTTCAAACTTGAAGAGGGGAGATTTAGGTTGGATAATAGGAAGAAATTCTTTGCTGCAAGGGTACTGAGCCCCTGGCCCAGGTTGCCCAAGGAAGCTGTGGCTGCCCCATCCCTGGAATTGTCCAAGGTGAGGTTGGATGGGGCTTGGAGCACCCTGGGCTGTGGGAGGTGTCCCTGACCATGGGGTTGGGACTGGATGAGCTTTAAGGTCCCTTCTAACCCAAATCATTTCTGATTCTATGATGACAGTAAGCACAAGAGAAGGTAAAACAAAAGGAAATTATTGTTACCTCACGAAGGACTAAGAGAAACTTACATTTTTTTTTTAAGCAATGCTTTTTTTGTGGGTTTTTTTTTTGGTTGGTTGGTTGGCTTTTTTGTTTGTTTGTTTGGGTTTTTTTTTTACTAATTCTTCCCTCAGTGTTGTGCTGCTCTGCAGAGCACACATGGCACTGGGCTGTGCTTCTGTGTCTGAAGCCTCCAGTACCACTCACTGACTGATAAAAGAGGTCAGAGGGGAGTCTGGGTGATGATAGTGGAGAGAAATATGTTCCAGAAGAAGGCTTCCAAAGGGCTGTGAACTGTGGAAATTCACTCTCTCACTGTCACCAGTTATTAACAGGGCCATTAATAAGCCAAGAGCCAATGTATGGGTGCATGAGTGGGTGTCATGCCCCAGTAATGGACCTTCCAGAGGAAGGAGTGATGGGTGTCTGAACACCAAAGGATCCTGATAGCCCTGTCCTGACTTCTGACTTTTAGTGGGAAAAGAAATAGATCACTCACACTTTCCTGAAGCAATCAGTCCTGAAGGGATTTTTACCTCCTTTATGCAGCAGCCTTCCATGTGGTTGGTGCAAAGTGCTGCACCCAGGGGTTTTAATCCTCCCAAAGTTGCCCTTTTGGGATTTGGAGATGTTCTCTGGTTGCTTTGGTTGGAAACTGAGTCATCTGATTTCACCATTTCTGCTCTCACTTGGGTGAGAGCTGTCACTTCTGTCCCTGAAGGAACTGTGGAACTTGCACTTGCACACCCAATGGGCACTTCTCAACGTGCTGGTGATTATTGCAGCCCAGGACTTGCAAATGGGGCAATTTAAAGCTTTATGGCAGAACACCCACTTTGGCAGTTTTCAAGCTCAAATTGTGTGAGCTGGCAACATCACAAGAGTCTGACATGTTGACTTGGATAGAAAATTGCTACTAAATCCAAATGACCCTTCAAGAGAGATTTTTCTTCACTATTTATTTTGGTTCCTAATTCAATATATATCCTGCTCACAGCTGATAGTCCAATCTGTAACCTAAACAGGTATTTTTTTCTTAGCATTATCATTCTTTCTTTTGGTGGCTTTCAAAAGGTCCTGATGAGAAGTGTTTTCCTTGCAAGAGAAAATTGTCATTTGGCCTTTGCAAAAGAAGAGAAATAAGCAAACTGGACTGAGGCAATGATAAATGCAAATTTGTGGTTAAAATAGAGAGACATTTGGCATATTTCTTTGTACATCTAGTAAACTCAGCAGAAAACCAATCAGTCTTTAAAATACCCATAGCATTCCTATTCCTGTCCTGCAGATTCCACTGCTGATAACCTGAGTTGAAATATGAAGCTCTGATGAAATCTGGGAGGGTAAATTACATTTCTGGGAGAACTGAAATGAGATTTTTGTTCTTTGTGGGCATATACAAATTCATGAATCTACTTAAAATTCCAGAAGTTTCGAACTGAAAAAAAAAAATAATCCAAGAATCCTCTATAACTCCAAGGAAATCTATATGCTTATGCCACTATCTATTTCCTCTCAACATTTCAATTTTTCCCTAAACAGGGAAGTGATTACATATCACTGAATGCCCAGAGAAAAAAAAGAATTAGTGAAGTTGTTTGGATATTATCTCACAAGACTAACAGACAAAAATGCACAGGCAACAATTCTTGCAGGAAATGCTTTCCTGTTTATCAGCCCCAGATAACAAAAATGAAACCACACAATGGCAAACAAGCCTGTCAGAACCAAGCTCAAATTTTGCAGAGAAGCAATTTATGGAATACAAAAGGAATTTTTCAGAAAGTATACTCAGTGGAAATATTTGGAGTACATTCAGTGGAAAGTATCAGTGTGAAAACTTTGGTATTTCTGTGGCTTGTCAGAGAACTGGAGGTGATGTCCACAGCAATCAGCATTCAGTATTTTGAATTATTAGCAAAGGTCTAAAAAACACAGAGTGACAGAAAAAAAAAACTGAACAGGAATTTTTGCAGAGCTTTTCCATAACAACTGCACATGTATCCCTGGAGCACGTGGGGTTTGATGAATAAGGGGGAGGTAAACACTTCACTTTCATGAGATGAGATTATTTGGACTTCTTGACCAAACACCTCAGAAGAAACCTTTCAGGTGGTGTTTAAAATAGATCCAAATAAGCAAGAGAAAAATACAGACCTGCTGAGCTGCTGGGTAGAGAACAAAAGAGGCAGGGATGTGGCTGGAAGGAGGTGTTTTCTGACAGAAAGGCAGGGGAAGGGAGGTACCTGTGGGTGTCAGAGGCTGCTCTCTGGGGAGCTCACTGGGCTCTCCAGCACCTCTCTGCTATGGGAAGCCACAGAGAAAAATGTGCTGAGGTTGCAATTTTATTTCCACTGAATTTTATTTCAGCAAATAATAATGATAAGTGTCTTTTTTCCTGAGAAAGTTAGCATGGCCAACTGATAATTGCTTCTTTTAGAGAAGAAGCCATTACAGAACCACATCTATTTTACTCCACTTGATCTAGATTATTTTTTTTTTCCTTAGCTGCTGTGCTCTATGTTGCTGGAAAGATGTAGGTTCAATATTCCACCATGGATGGTGCTCAAGGTCTGGCTAAGGTCTAGAAAGAGACCATACATCTGGGTTACTACTTTGCAGCCAAAGCCAGTTTCCATATTTTGACTCATCATATGATTCCCCTCCCTTGAAAGAAAGGAGAGAGCTGGTTTGCTTCAAGCTAGAGGAAAGAAGACAAATATTTTTCTTCTTGTCCAGGAAGAGAAGAAGGCATTGGCTTTCCACATAATCTCTTGAATTTTGCTGTTCACCTGTTGGTCCTTACACTTAAAAACCTGAATTCCTCTCGTGATAGCACAGCCCTCCATGTTCTGTCTGACTGGAGTTGTGTCCTGACACATCTTTTGGTGCTGAATCTCCAGCTGGCCAGGGTGAAAATAAATCACAGCTTCCTAAAGCTGCTCTGGAAATAGGCTGAGAGAGTTGGGGTGTTCAGCCTGGAGAAGAAGAGGCTCCTGGGGGACCTCATAGCCACCTGCCAGTGCCTGAAGGGGCCACAAGCCAGCTGGAAAGGGATTTTTTAGAAGGATGTGTAGTGTTAGCACAAGGGGGAATGGCTTTGAACTGGAAGAGGGGAGACTGAGATGAGATCTTAGGAAGAAATTCTTTGCTGTGAGAGTGGTGAGACCCTGGCACAGGGAGGTTGTGGCTGCCCCATCCCTGGAGGAGTTGAAGCCCAGGTTGGATGGGGCTTGGAGCACCCTGGGCTGGGGGAGGTGTCCCTGCCCATGGGGATGGGACTGGAGGAGCTTTAAGGTCCCTTCCACCCCAAACCAGTCTGATTCCATGATTCTACTAGCTCCAACTCTCTGCCTTGTCCAGGCACCATTAAATAACTCTGCTTTGTGAAGCTGCCAGGCCAGTACCAGTGGTTGGGGGAAACCAAAAGAAAGAACCAGGAAGGTGGCTGTGGAATGGCATCACAGGGACTTGGGGTGATGCTGAGCATGGTGAGTGGCAGTCTGGTTCCCTCTGTGTCCTGATTTCTACTGGAAATGGTTGTTCAGGAGAAGCCTGTGGGGATGATTCAGGAAGACTCAGATATTTACAGGGCTGACCTTGGTGAGGCAGAGCTTGTGTTTAAGGAGAGGAGAAAACTGAGGAATGATGGAGATGATGGCAAAGATATGAAGGTGACCAGATGGAAGAAAACAAGCTGAGGAGAGAGGAAGTACAGGAGAGAAGCTGGAAGAAAGGAGAAAAAAATACACCAAACATACCAAAAGCAAGAGGATTGGCAGAGAAAAAGTAGAACTTGCTGTCAGTGGGTTAGTCAGCAGAAAGCAGCATGCCCATACTCTGCAGTAATTGTGTCAGAAGAACTCAACAAAATGTCATTTCAAGTTGTTTGTGAGACATTCATCTGTCTCAGAGAACTGGACCCTGAATGTAAGCCTTGACATAAAACCAGCACAACCAATAACAACCAGTTAATCTCATTTCATGGTAACTATATGATTTGTTTGTCAACTGGGCACACTGTTGTTAACCTCTCAAAAAAAAAAAAAAAAAAATCCAGCAACCCAAAAACTTTCCAGTTTACCTCAGCTCACCTTTAAATCAAGGGTTTATTTACAACACCAAGAAGGAAAAGACATCATCTGCTATTCACTGTGTGCCACACAGCTTGTTAGTCACAGCTTGTGAAGAATTGCCTGTCACCTGCCAGCTTACCCCCCCTTTTGGGGCTGGACACCTCCAGAGTTGATAGATTGTCCCTTTGGCAACCCAGCATGGGGCATGGGAGTAGCTCTGCTCAGGCCTGACTGAGCCCTGCATTTATCAGTCTGCAGCTCTTTGACCTGCTAACACCCACCCTTAACAGGGTAATTTTGCACTTGAAATAACTGGGTGAAAACAGATAAAGTTTCTCAGCTGAACTAGAGGAAATCTGGAAGGCCACCAGGAGGTCATGTTCTTTTCACAGAGTGCTTTGATCCCACTGCAAGATCTTTGAGCTCACTCTTTTGTTGGGTTTGGTTGGTTTTTTTCTCCTGTGCAAAGGTGAAAACCAAAATCACAGTTTTTCTGTCTTTTCTCTGTAACATAAATCTATGAACCTAGGAATTAGAAATGGAAAAGCCTTGAAGATTCACAGCACAGCTGAAGTGGGAAGGGAACCTCTGGATGTCTCTAGTTCAACCCCCCTGACTCAAAGCAGGTCAAGAGCAGCTCGCTCAGGGCCCCAAATATTTCCTTTCCATGCAACTGCAAAACCCTTTAAGCTTCCCTCCTGCAAGGAACCTTTGGGAATGCATAACTGCCCTCTCATTTCAGTGGGAATTGCTCCTTTTAATGGGTGACCCCAGAGCTCAGCTTTGAGCCCACTGCTGGGAGAAAACACAGCAGAGCCCAAACTGCATCCAGATCCCCCTCTTGTTCTTTGCAGCAGGAATTTTCCCTGCCCCAGGATGGAAATGCCTCCTACCCACTTGGACAACTGTCTACCTGGGAATTTCTTTTCCTCCACTGGTCTGCCAGGATCCCAAACTGTTGATTTTTCAGCTGGGATGTGTGGGTGATCTGTTTGGAGGTGGGGGTGCCAGCGTCTGGTTCATCCTGGAGGAGACTGAGCTGACACAGATCAATAAGCTGTCTGCTTTATTTGCAGATTTCTAATAGCAGCCAGAGGCTGTCTGAACACGTTTAATAAATAAAAAAGTAAAAAAACCCCAATAGATTTCATTAGAATTTAAATGGCACTGGATGATCTCACAAAGGAACTACAGGTTTTATAGGGCTTTGATTTGACAGAAGCCAGCATTTGTTAAAAGACAGAAAAAAGAAGAAAAATGCCACATTTGCAGAACCTTGCTCCTCATTCACATTGCTCTTCTGCATTACACATCAGCAAATGATGAAACCCAGGCATGAAGAAAAGCAAGGATTCATTATCTCCAAGTATAAACTTGTATTCTTTACTTGTCACTCTCATTTTTCTAACTCACAACATCTGCAATTACTGCAGGATATTTAGAAGAGCAGAGGAGATGAAGGTATTTGAGATGCAGAGACCAAGGAAGAGTGAGAAAAGGTTCACAAGTTTAGGAAAGATGAGTGAACAGGGAAACTTGAGGTGTTGGAGAGAAATGAATATTTTCCCATAAATTTCTGTTTGAGTGTGCCCTGTACTTACACATCAGAGTTCCCCAATCTCCCACACCCCCCGTGCCTTCAATCCTGCTATAGAAATTATCTGAAATTGCTGCTAGGTAGGGAAATAAGACTGAGCAGTGGCAGCACAGCAGAGCTGCTCAAGATGGGAGCCTTCAGCTGGAGCAAGATGAGAGCTAAAAAAGCTACACCTAAAATAAACTTCAATATACCATACAAAGGGCTTCCCTTCTGAAATAAAGATGCTGTCCACATAAAACTTACATTATATACACTTATATTTATACTTATAACATGGCTGTCTTTCCCTTCTATTTCTCTGCCACCATCCCCAAACTCAAAACTAAAACTTACTTTTTCTCAGGCAGTTGCAGGGGCCCCTGGGTAGGTTGGTGCCTTTTCCTTGGGCTACAGTGACACCTGGTGCTCAGACCCTCCGAGCCAACCCTTGTGCCTCTGACTCGTCAGGTGTTGAGTATTTTCTCATTATTACACAATGCCAAAAGTGGGTAGGGTCAGGGGAAGTCCCTTTAATGTGAATATTTGCATGATGGCCCCTGTTGAGGCAGGGCCAAGGGACAACAGCACCTTTCTCACCCAGCTGGGATAAAGGTTCCCACATCTCAGCTGAACAGAAAAACATCATTTGGGTTCCTGGCTTGGGGAGGTCTCTTTAAAGAGCATTTCCAAGGTCTATCCTTCCAAATGAGTACCTACAAAACCCTAAATTCATTGAAACCCAGGATGTTTCAAAGATTGTCACATCTGAAAATGTATTGAATATTTTAAAATGTGAAATTAAGTATCTGGAGGATCTCTAATTCAGCTTATCATGTCTTTTCCAAAGATCCAGTGGGATTCACCATGATGGTGATGACTTCATTGCCACTGTCAGCCAGTGGCCAGCCAAAAGATATATTTTAAGTGTATCATACAGAATCAGGAACTAGAGGGCAACAGAAATACTTTTTAAAAGGAAACACACAGCCTTTAAAACAATCTCCTCCATTTTGAAGCCTGAATAATGAATTCCAGGAATTCATGCCTTGTGTTCCTGGGATTGGCAGTTGCTACCAGATACCTCTGAGCAGGATATTTGATGAGAAATGTGTAGAGCACAACTTTGTAACCAGGAACTGTTGTTTGAGATCTCTTCCACATTAGAAGCTCCACAAAATGGCGTTCTGCAAACTAAGAGATGGACAAGGTTTACTACTTGACTTGCTTGGGTTCTGCTTTTCTCTGGAGGATAAAATATTTTTGTTTCCCCAAGGCTACTTGCTTCCCTTTTCTGTGCCAATCTCTTTACCCATAATACTGCACCCATACATTATTAGTGAAGCTAATTCCATGGAACAGCATTTACAGAGCTTGAAAAAATCTTCCCTGAGCACCACAGATGTTCAGATTTCTGTCAAATACATCGAGCATTTTCATACATTTGGCAGCATTTCTTTAGATTGTCATGGTTTGGCCCCAGAGGGCTTCATCTGAGCAAGGACTTGTCACACTGAACATCTGGAGATGAAACAACATCTCTCGTGTTCTTTCTCAGTTCTTGGCTGAAGGAACCAAGTACAAGTGACAGGAACCAAACACCAGCCATGAAGGGTACAAGTCTGAGTTGGAGGAAACAAGTTTCACCCCTAGAAACCCCCTGGCTTAAGTCCTTTGGGTTTATACAGCACTGCATTTTCTGTCACCTGATGCTAAGATTATCAAATGCAAACTCTTTTTCCTCACATGCACCCTTCAGTATGAGACTGAAAACTCAGACCCACCGTAGCTTATCCTTTATATTTTCCATCACTACCAAGAGAATCAGTCATTTTGGGAATAATTATAGCCCAGAAGAGTTCTTTTGGCAGAGGAAATCCTACCCACATGTTGGAGACAATAGGAGAAGATATCCAAAAGCCTCTCCAACATTTTTTTTTTGGTTTTTGCTGAGGCCCCAAAACTGTGAGCAGCTTTCTTCAGGCCACAAGGAGAGAGCTGCTCAGGGAAGGGGCTGAGCTGAGGGGGGGGAGCAGAAAGGTGAAGAAGCATTGGGAATGCAGGAGCAAAATAAATTGCCACAACCCGAGGCAAAGGCTCCTCCAAGAAGTGGAGGATCCCCTCCTGTCACCAGGTAGAAGGAGGGGACCTCAGGGACAAGAAGGAATGGAGAGAGGTCCCTCCTTGGAGAGGTGAAACCTCTCCCCGTCCCTCTCACCTTCCCAGTTGCCCAACAGGGATGGGGTTGGGAAGCTGAGAGGCAGCTGGCTGAGGATGGAGATGAAGATCCATGCAGTGAGTTGCCCAGGGCTGGTCACTCACCCCCATCCCATCTTCAGCTAAGGAAAGGAGGGTGATTGTAGTAGGGGACTCCTCCTGAGAGGAGCACAAGACCCCATTTGTCAACCAGAGCCATCCCACAGGGAAGTTTGCTGTGTCCCTGGGGCTAGAGATGCTGAAAGGACTCAGCCCTCACTCTCTGGTGGTGCCCAGGGCACTGCAGGACATGGTTTGGTTGGCACAGTGGTGTTGGGTTGATGGTTGGATGGGTCTGGATGATCCCAGAGGTTTTTTCCAACTGTAAGGATTATGACTGTGGTGTGGTTATCAGGTTGTGGGTTATCAGGCTCTGTGGGTTATCCAGGCTGGCAATGCCCAGGCTGCAGAGAGAAATCCAAAGGTAATTAAAAGGACTTCAGGGCATGGGGGAAGTGGTTGGAGGCTTGGGTGGGCAGGTGGTTCCATCAACCCCTCAAGTGGCAGAGAAAAATACTGAAAGAGGGAGGAAAACACCTGATTAGCACCTGCCTCAGGGACTGGTCCCACAATTGAAATTTTTTGAGTGTTTTTTTTTGTTTTGTTTCAGGGAAGCGAAGCTGTCAAAAATGGAATTTTTTTTCTTTTTTTTTTCTGCAGAGAACACAGCTAATTATGCTGGATTATATTAACCAACACATCCACACTTTTTCATGAGTTTTCACATGCCTTCCCACCAGTGCCTTAGCCTCTTGCCAAGGTTTCCCTGCAGGCCACAAAAGACCCTTCAGCTTCTCAGGCTGGCACATTGCTGCTCAGACTGCTGCCAAAACTCTTGAGCCAGGTTGTAGTTCCCAGAAGAGCTGTTCAGCCTCTGAGTAATCCTGGGGTGAGGAAAGGACTTGAAAAGTGACAGGCCAAAAATAAAATTCTAGTGAAACCAAGAGGGTTCTTCTGGGCTCGGGTAGGCAGACCAGTATTAGCAAGTATTTTATTGTACTGCATGATGGCCTTGGAGAAGCAGCACTCCAGACTTAGCAAAATAAATGCAATAAATGATCAGCATTTTCAGCTGTTTCCATCTGGAGGGACCCAGATGGAGGCTCATAAAAAGTCCTCCTATGCCAAAAGTGCTGAGTATCAGGGAAAGCTGAGATCTAACTGTGAAGTTCAAATGAACTGTGCAGAGTTTCAAGAAGCCCCAGGGGTCTGAGGCTGGTAAGAGGGAAAAGTTCTTGGACATCTCTTGAAGGAGAGTCTGGAGACCTTTAAGACAAAAATGGAGGCATTTCACCTCTGGGGTTAGGCAGCACCTGAGCTGGGATTTATGGGATGAAAAAAAATGTTTTGTGTACTTTATTTGTATACTTTAATTCTTGCTTAAACTCAGTTCAAGATATTGAATTCTTCTTCACGTCCAGTAAGCCACAACTTCATCTGAAAGCAAACATAACATTAGTGGAATTAATGGAATTTCTCACCAGGATATAAAAATCCAAGTGATCTTGTTGGTTGGTTTAGTTTCACAGCAGCTTTGTGTCATATTTACCAACAGACAAAACTAAGATTCCAGTTCATTCTGCTGAGCTCAGGCAAGTCAGGCCACCCATTTGCTTAGTCTAGTGGGAAGTAATTGATCTGCATTTCTCAGCTGAAATCCTCTCTATTTCAGACATTTTGAAGAATAAAGTTAGAAGACATTTACCAGCT